>NC_061119.1:158523473-158823473 GCF_002878395.1 Capsicum annuum | reverse complement strand
TATACCTAAAACAACTTTACACTCTTTCCTAGGAAATATCCTTAAGTATGTTTTATCTTCTCATGATCTTGTGCTACTAACCCCTATCTTAGATCCCAGATGATTATCCCATATTATAGGCTCAAGCTATTAAGTGGACATTGATACATCTAGTTTTTGTTGGTTATTCCTTTCTTCCTATCATTACTCATCCTTTTTTCCAGAGTATAGATTAGGGAAGATCTAACATTGGTGTCAAAAAGAATTCATAACCAAGGAAATAGTAATACATGTGAATACTGATTAAAGACTACTCCATACTATGAAACCTACTTCATTAATCTATCATGGTCCCACAATCCTAGTTGTGGTGTTTAGCTACTCATAATTGAAACATCATAGAAAAGATTCATAGAAGAAAACATAATTATGAACTTACAAGACTAAAAATAAAACTCTAAAATCTCCCTTTGAATTAAAACCCAAGAAATAAATGATTGTAATTGCAAAAATAATAATGTCTTGAAAGTATTAATAGAACAAAAACATACAAACTAAAATGAATAAGATTATTATAGACAAAACAAAACCTATCCTAAACAAAACTAGAGAACTGGGTTGGTCATAATCGGACGAGTAGAATGTATGATCATGGTTGATACCATGATTGTCCTTTGGTTCTCGTGGTTTTCTTGGGGAATTGACATTTTCAGGTCTTTCTTGGTAAGATTTTTAGTATGGATCTGTGACATAAACATATGACCATACAATGCAGTGGTGTGATCATTCCCTACTTTCACTCCTGTAGCTTTCACTTTTGGCCTTCTGAACATTAAGTTGCGACTGTCACTTTAAGGTATGGTTGTGGGATCCAATTTTTTGTGCTTTCTTGAACCTAACTTTTGCATATATATATTTCTAGGAAATCCTTCCTAGGATCAAATGGTATGATCGTATGATTGAGGTACGATCATGGAAAGCTCTTGTCTGAGCGACATCTGAGTGTTATATCTCTGCTTCTTTCTATTATGCCCATGTTTGACAGTAGTTAGACCATAGTCGGGGAAATGATCACCTGATGCCATCCATCACTCCATATTTTGAGAGATTTAAATACACATAAAAATCTCTTTATAGTAGAAAATATTCATAGTTTTAAGCATCTCCAGTATCATGAGTTCATGGCACATCAATACCCTCAACTTAGAAAGTTTTCATGTCCCTAGACAAACAAAATAAACTAGACTAATAAGACACTTAACCTATAGAAACCCAAGATATTATGGTAGTAAAAGTTTCACAAAAACCAATTCTCAGCAAACATAACAAAACCTAGTTCAATACCATCCAATATCATTCACCCATCAACAAGTGCGGTGTGTCTACAAACCAAACATCATAACACAAAGTGATTAATACATGGCATTACATTATTATTGGACAACCCAAAGCATTAAATGAATGACATTGCCTGAACAAGAATCAACTAGAATATTACCCTTATTTCCTTACAACAAAGAAGGCCTAACACTCAGTATATGTTATTTCCATTAAGAACGGAATTCAAATATCTCACTCACACAAAGAAGTCTGATTGTGGGAATTTGGTACCATAGGCTTGACCGTATTTTCTACGCCTTAGATTTTAGACAGACGAATTAGGATCATTATAGGACTTTATTGTCTTGTAATGTAGGCTCGAGGAGAGATATGATATATATGGATATAGTGACTTACCCTCCTTGATACTACACTAATTTTGTCAACCATTTTTTCTCCCTTCTATTATTTCCTTCTTTTTTTAATTTTTTCACTTATCTTGACCCTGGGTGCTTCTTTTGTTCCTAAAGTTCTCTCTTTCTGCTTTATTTTCTTTGATTTTTTATTATACAACACCCGTATTCCTTTTTCTTTTCCACTACTTTTTTTCATACCCATATATTTTATGCACCCCTATACTAACCACCCTAAACTTAAGAGATTTGCTTGAGTTGAGGTACATAGCATCCAACGAAGGAATAGGTCCAAAGCAGCTTCATTGAAAAAATCAGGAAGGTGCATAGGGTAGTTCAAAAGAAAAGGTTTGTTTAAGCTCAAATTTGGGTTTATGGGATATTACATTCATTTGGTAGGCTTAGTGGGTTTATAGTGGAATCTTTTAAAACGACCTACAATTTTGTCCTAACCTTCTATCCTACAACTTTAGTGAGGTTAACCAAGCATGCTCTATACTGCACACACGACAACTAGGTACGTTTTCACACACTTTTGGCTCAGGGATTTTATTTCAGTTACTGCCTATTTGGTTCATGCAAAGTTAGTCCAGATTCACTAACAATACCAATGCCAAGACGATCCAAATAGTGGCTACAGTTCAAGTTAGCACAAAGCAATAATTTTCAGAGGGGTATCATTTTAATAAGTCCAAAAATAAGTTGCATTCTTTTTATTATTTTCGACTGCACAAAGTTTTCTCAATTTTCTCTAAGTTACTCACAAGACATAGAATAATAGAAAATAACACAAAAACATAAATAAACACCTAAAAATATTGTTTTTAACTATGATAACCCAGCTAAAAGAAAGAAAACATAGAAATTAAAACCCTCCATTGTGGTATACCCTCACCCCATAATTAGAGGATTAGCAATGTCCTTTTTTTAAGCTAGGAAAATAAAAATAGTTATAAGGGATATACTTGGGGCATTCTAGACACCTATAGTACTCTAATAGGTTGGAGTCTGAGATGGAAATAACATCTATGCTCGAGGCCTTAACTATGGATGGGGCCCTCTCTAAAATTTATGCACCGGTGGTGGCCAGTGCACTCAATGTCACAACTGTGGGGGCAGTTTGCATAACCCCCAAACTCTGCTCAACCACCTCAACTCTAGGTGGTGTGTCTACACCTTTCAAAATTATTGCCTTGGAGGACTATGGACTACCTTTCAATTTTCCCTTCTTCTTACTTCTATCTTTTTGCTTCTCACCTTCTTCTTTTATAGACCTTTTTTTAGGTATAAAAGTCCTCACCCAGCTCCTCAATCACAGAATCATCACTGAAAGTTCTCACCTGACTCATCAATCATAGAATCATCACTCTAAACCATAATGGGACTGCTATAAATATCAAGGACCATAAAGTCCACATCAGCAGACAAAGATGGCATGGCGGGTGTGAAGGAGATGTAATTGGAATAGTTTTCTTAGTAAGTACTCTCTCCTCTTCTTTTAGTATGGTCAAATCAGCCTTAATCTCCCTCATTCAAGAGCTTGGACCTCTATAACCATAGCTGATATTCATCTCTCAAATCTATTCAAATTGGTTAGAACTACCTATTAAATATACATTATCTCATCTACTATTAAGGATTGAACCCTACTTCCAACTTTATGATTCATGCATTATGTAATACCTGAGTTCCTCAATATCTACTCTAATTGAGTAGTTAGTATCCAAATATAGCTGATAAAAGCATGTGTGTAATCACCTAATGGTGTTGTGGCTGGCTGTGATGAGTATGAAGCAACACCAGTTTTAAACATTGAAATCTTACTAGTCAGAATTTCCCCATCAATATCAGGTATCTCTAAAACTCGAGCTAGGGCATCGGGTTCCTTATGTCCTTAATTAACTCTATGTTTAAAATCCTCTCTACATGGATAAACCTATCCACTATTTCTATCATCAGGACATAGAAATTACTCAATAATTGTGTGATGAGAAAGAGGAAAGATGGTGTAGTGTTAAACAGTAGTACCTTTTTTCTAATTTTCTTCGCGATGTTCCAAGGGATATTCAACTCAAACTCAGCTATAAAATTATCTATGATAGCTGCATTGGTCACCTAATTTATTATTATTGGTCATGGGTGTATTGCGGTATCTCACAACTAGAAAACTTCAAGTTCTATTTATAAATTGTTGCCCCATTAAACCATAAGGTATTTTCTCTATTCTCAACAATATGGTTTGCCAACCACCTATAGTGCATAAGTTTGTTATCCACAGTCAATATCTTTACCTGCTTCAGATTATTCATCCAAAATTCATATTTTAATGTCTCTTCAATTAGCTCCAACGTGTTTCAAAACAAGTCATTAAAAATTACCTTGACTAAAATGTCCACCTCATGATCTCAGACTCAAACTATGTCTAACTGAGGCTACTTCCTCATATCCATATCCTTGCTCGAATAAGTCATGCTTTTGATCATCACTACATAGTTATCATAGAACACCCTCACCAACTCCATCCCTATGTTGTTAGGGGTATAGTCATCCACCCCAACTCATATCTCTCAAAACCCTACACCAACACAAAGAACTTTTGTAGGGACTATAGAAAGATTTAGGGATTCTCTTGAATATTTCTCTTTTAATTGCCCTTGTTTGTCAATTAAACCCCCATAATATAATAATCCTCAGATTTTGGGACTATCCAGTATCGTAGATCAACACCCTTCCATAGTAGGGCAACAATAAGACCCTCAGAGGATTTGTGGTTGGGTTATTTCTCCGTCTTACAGAAACTAACCTCCTTAACATCATCTTGCTTACCTCATCTGTGATATTTCTTAACTTCCCTCCTCAGACTAAGAAAGGTTGATGGGGGATCACCTTTTACCAATGTTGTATATGTAGTAGCCGTGGCTTTGGCCTTCTCCAATTCTTTGTCTTTAGCTCTCACGGTCCAAAATGAGTATTGCTTATTTGAAGCACTAGCAAATAGGTGGACCTTAGACCCACTAGAGATTTTGTATGCACTCTCTGAGGATGTTGGTTTGGCCCTCTCCTTAGTAATTTTACCTTAAAGAGCCTTATCTTAAACCTTCTTTGATTCAAAATGGTATTACAAGTGCAAGAATGTACTTAAGCGACCTCTTTCTATGGTCATATAATGAAGGTACAATCATAGCTTCTCACCATGGGAAGGGTTTCTCAAAAGTACATATGTTCCATGTTTTCATGGAACTTTTGATGCATAAAATAAGGAAATTAAGCTAGAACTTAGGTACGTTTGTTGGGTGTGTTATGTTTTGGTGTTTATTATTCAGGAAAATAAATTTTGGAGGAAGAGTTGATGAAAAGAATAAAAATTTGTAAAGTGAGGAAAAGTTGGGAATTCACAAGTATGGTCCACGACTCATTAATAGGACCCATGAATCAAAAGAGGGACTTATGTGCTGAGTTTTGAAGCTGAAGGGAAAAACTCATGATTCCAACCCATGACTCGTGGTTCTCAGTCATGAGTCATATACTAAAGACTGATCTTGAGCTTAATTTCCATGATAAAAACCAATGAATCTTAAGTTTTATCCACGACTCCACTCAAGACTTGATAAGTATGCATGACCTACATAAAGCTAAATACATGGACCCAGAAGGACCACTTTCCTATGTCGTTCATGGAATAGATATTAGGCCGTCTTGCGGGTAGAGAATGGTATTGATTTATTAGTGCTTATTCAGTGTACAATAAGATTTCTATTGCTCCTTAGGACCAAGATAAAACTATTTTCACTTCTCCATATGAGATAGTTTAATTTAAAATGATGTCTTTCAGCCTTTGTAATGCTCCCGCAATATTTCAGCATTGTATGATGTCTGTTTTCTCTGACATAGTGAAAGACACTATTGAAGTTTTCATGGATAATTTTTAATCGAGGTGATTCATTCAATTATTTTTTAGTTCATTTGTCCAATGCCTTGCAACGATATGAAGAGTGCCACTTGGTACTTAATTGGGAAAAGTGTCACTTTAGGGTCAAAGAAGGAATAGTGATTAGGTACAAAATTTCTAAAAAAGGAATAGTGGTTGACAAGGCTAATATTGAGGTGATTTAAAAATTGCATCCACCAATTTCTGTGAAGGACATTCAGAATTTCTTGGGTCATGTAGGTTTCTATAGGTAGATAGAGTTAAGTGAGCACTAAACTTACACAGACAACCTGTTGGTGATGTTGTTGATTTAGATTACGCCATGGTTATGTGCTACTATCAAGAATTATAAGGCATGAGTTAAGGCCCAGTTAATAACTGTGATGAGAATTTTATGAGAGAGTTGTATGGAAGGATTGACAACTTTGAGATCTGAACGGGGGAGATCCTATATGAGGCGTAGGTTACTAATTTATCTAGTCTAAGGGAAGAGGTGTCCACCTTGAGGTATGAGATTTGAGTATTATCTAATATCCACACTCTTATCATCCCTCATTTATACCACCTATCTCATAAAAACTGCCTATACCACCACCCTTGGTATTTAATTTGTTTGATGTTGATGATGAGTCATCGACTTTTAGGGGAAAGAGAGTATGATAAATCATAGAGTTGAGTAGCAAATTTGATGAGTTCAAGCGATATTTGAAGAGGGGATTTAGGAGATCACTTAGTATCACATTGACCACCACCATCTCCTTGCACTGGCTGAGGGAGAGTCCATATCCAGAGCCTAAAGCATTGCAGGTGTGTATCCACTCCCTTGTTTTACTTATTTTCTTATTTACTCACTAAGTATGGTGCACAACTTATAAATGGTGGTAGGGGTGTACCACCACTCAGGGTTTTATTATTGTATCTCTTTTCCCTAGAGTGTGCTATTATAGTATAGTTGGCATGGTTAGGATATTGTGTTTTATTGTCTGATACGCCCAAATTACAACTCTCGTTAGAAAGAGTAAGCGGTCGCTGTCAAATATAGAACCCAACTGGGTTAGGTGTTGAATCTCATAGTAAATACTGTGTTCACTAAGTATTGTGGTTGTTACTAGACTGTTGATCGAAGGTTCCAGAATAGAGGGGGATTTTGATTTATCAATTATAGACAAATATTTGTCACAGAGAGTAATCCAAATATTGATTGTATTGCAAAGTGTAATTCAGTAAGAAAAGTAAAACTAGAATTATGGCTACCAAGATGCTTAAGTTGCTAAGGTTGTGAACTATTTTTGATTCCCAATGAATAATTCTAATTGCAAGAGTAATTGAATTATGTGGTTTACCCATTAGTTTCTCAACCTAAATGAGTAACTTATCCCTTAATTCTTTCAAACTTAAGGAGCATATTATTAATTCAACTATATTCTCACATGGGTTGATCTTGTTAAGGCATCTACCCCTATCTAAAAGTTAAAGCCTTTAGATTTATGTAAACCCTTTCTTTTTCCCAACAAGCACTTTTCTTTTTGAACAAGTGTTGTTCTTGGGCTCACTTTTCAAGTTTTCAACCAAGAAAATTCATTAAAGTGAAGAAGAGCTTATGCAATATCAATTACTCATGGGAATCTACTAGATTCACAACCCAAAATCATCTTTTCACATCAAGGCTCCCATAACCCTAGTTATGGGAGCTTAGCCACACATTTCCACCCAAGAAAGAGAAGAAACCATTATGTTATTCATAAATTAATTCCAAGTTTACTTACAAAAGTCACAATTATTGTTCTTCAATCTTCAATACAAAATATGATAAAGAATCTAGATCCACAAATCTCTGATGAATCTTAGAGAAAAACTTTATAACAATATGTTTCAAGTATGGAAAACCTAATGAAAGATAAGATGGATAAAAGATACATAATAAAACCTAAGACTGGGTATTTATATGTTCCTAGGTAAAAAGAATTTAAAATTCAAAATTATAAAATCTGCGTCCAAAGTGACTGCTAAAGTGGTAGACCGTCGAAAAACTGACAGTTCACCAAATTAGCCATCAATGATGGTCCTTGAAAGCCCATTTCTTCTTGAGTTTGATGACCTAAATGATGGTCCATCAAAAGTATGGTAGTCCACCATATGGGCCGTCGCTGATGGTCCTGGAGAGCCTAGTTCTGCTTAAAACTAACGGTCATAATGATGGTCCGTCGAATGACTGACGATCCACCATATGGGCCATCACTGAATCATCTAAAGAAATGGGTTCCATTTAGGCTTGACAGCCACATTGGTGGTCCATCGTAAGACTAACGGTCCACCACATGGGTCATCGCTGAGTGTTTCAGGATGCCTTGTTCTGTGTAACACTGACGATTGAACTGGTGGTCCATTGCAAGACTGACGGTTCACTATTTTGACCATCAGAAGTCTTTTTCTTCTAATTTTCTAAGTATTATCCTGCAGCTAGCTCCTTACCCTGAAACACTAAAAACCAACATTAAATGCAACCTTGGTTACTTGAAAGCATGCAATTTTTCCAAGAAAGAGATAAAAAATATTTTGTCAAAAGCTGGAACATCATTGTGTTTGTGTTATTTTTGTTGTTCTTTATTAGGAGAAAAATAAAGAACCTTGGTGCAATCAAGTTTTTTGAATAATTTGTGATAAGAAACTGATTTTTATGATTAAATGATACCCCTCATATTTTTGTTGTTATAAATTCTATATTGTGAAGATATGACATTGTCACCATTGTTGGATATTGTTATGGAATTATTATTAGGGACAAAATAATCATAGTTTATAATTGCATGAACCAAATAAGTTGAGGATGTAATCCTACGCAATATGAGTGTGAGCTGCTTACTTAGTTCATTTTCTGTGTATGATCCAAAACTTGTCTGATTAGTCTTTCCTAGGTTGTAGGATAGTTTTTTGGGATAGGATATATAGATGAGACACCATGGGAGAGTAAAATGAGAAAAGTAATGAAAAAATGAAAGAAAGATGAAGAAAAGAGAAGGAAGCGAGCTGAAGATGAAGCAAGTGGTGTTTCCACTAGTTTGGCACAAAGAAATGGGAATAGGGAAGCCCCACTATCTATCCCGACCTCTGTTACTGAGGAAGGGACTGATTTGAGTACCCCGTACACCGCTAGGGTCACTGTTGTTGATACTGAGGCCAAGGAGGCCTCTCATGACTTGATAGATTCACAAGCCTAAGGGCTTTTCAAGTATTCTACTCCTTTTTAATTTATTTATGATGCATTAAGGACAACACATTTATTTTAGTAGGGGTGTGGTACTTGTATGAAATCCGTCATACCTGGGGGTGTTTTATTGCTTGTGTTCTTTTCCCTCATGTGCTATATAGGAGAATTGGCATGTCTAGTTTTAATTCATTGTGACTTTGTGATTATAAATATGTACTATTTTATTTTGGTTTATAATATGTATGGATTTATTTTATTTTGATGTTTTGAGTGTTGTTTGTAAAGCAATGACCATCTTAAAAAACTTTCTAGTGTGTATACCTTGTGATGTTTGATGATTGTGAATCGATGCTTGGAATTAGAACCTTTGGGTTGAGCAAACTTATTTATGCTAGGACAAATTTGAAAATCAATAGCATGAGTATCAGTTCATTGCTGGTGTGTGAGAAGTTTTGATGCATTTCTTACTCTATGTATACAGCTAGAACTTTCCCCATTCAATTTTGTAAGGTGATAGTTAATTAAATATGATAGGATCACAAGCCACTTTTCAATAAAATCCACTCACCCTTAAAAGTCTAACCAAAAGTGGAGATGTGTTGTTTTCTTTGAGTCCCTTTTGAGCCTATAGCATTTTATTCAACACCTATAACTCCCCTTTATTTATTAGTTAATACCCTATTTTGGCCCTGGTCCCTCCTTAGACATTGTGCACCTCGACTCAGGCAAAGCGCCTAAGTTGAGGGTGGCTACAGTAGAGAGTTAATGATTGAAGGGAAGTTAGTTTGTATTGCCAGAGTCAGTCTCATTTGGTCACTTGTAATGTGAACTAGTAACTTGAAAATGGTTAAGTGTAGTCACTTAAAAAATAGAACTAGTAACTTGAAAATGGTTAAATGTAGTAACTTGAAAATATAAACTAAAAAATTGAAAATGATTAAGTGTAGTCACTTGAAAATGATTAAGTGTAGCAACTTGAAATATTAAACTAATGACTTGAAAATGGTTTAAGTGTTGTCACTTGTAAATTTTGAACAAGTAAATTGAAAATCGTTAAGTGTAGTAACTTAAAAATGTAAACTAGTGACTTGGCAATGGTTAAGTGTAATCACTTGAAATAATGAACTAGTAACTTGAAAATAGTTAAGTACAGTCACTTGAAAATATGAATCAGTAACTTGAAAATTTTAAAGTATAGTCACTTTAAAATAGTGAACTACTGACTTGAAAATGATTAAGTGTAGTCACTTGAAATAGTTATTACATGTCCAGGACCATAAACCTTATTATATGATGGAACCCATAATATTGAATTTGAATCATGAAATTCCTTAAATTTACTCATATTATGAAATAAGCATAACAGTTGCATTCTTCAGAGATAGTGGGTTATGAACAATCGGTACCTAAGATTTAATGCACATACTTTTGAGTAATATGCCATCCAGTTTACATGTTTTGAATGCTTTCAACTAATGTATTTATTCCAGTCTTAAAATTAATATTAATATTATCCTTGAGCATTTCAGTTATCAAAGTCATTTCGTTGAGAGTAGTACTTAGCATAGAGTGGATGCAGGGATGATGGCTTATCTACCAGTTTGGCTGAGATCTTAATTAGAAGTCCATAAGTCCCAAAAGTATGATACCATCATAGATTCTGCAGGGTCACCCATCAGACTAGGCTTGACACCTTCGTCCTTTTGGACATCAATTTAGCGGATCCCTTGGCAAGGTATTGAACACACTTCTAGCTGGAGTTATAGGGAGAACCCCGATTAGCTTAAATTAGGATATGTTGGTTATTATTTCCTCCCACAAAATAGTTCAGATTTAGATTCTTGCATGACCTTGTATTTAGTTATTTAGTTTATTATACAACACATGTTCATTACTTGGTCTTGCATTAGTTATCACGTTATGTGTACCTTGTTCAATTTATATCAAATATTTTCTATTTTACATACTCAATTTATTCAAAACACTGATCACATACTTTTTTTGTGTTATATTATGTCATTATATAAGTTTTGACACTCGGTATACGGATCGCACATAGTACAATCTCCCACCGTATCAACAACAACATTTTGGTGAGTCCTCATCATGTGAGGATAGTATCAACATTTGATTTTGTCTTTATCATTCTCAGTTTTTAGATAGTTTGAGTTAGCTGGGACTTGTCCCCACAACTCGTTTTACTAGATACTTTCAAACTTACAGTTAGATGTTCAATTTGTGGTCTTAAATTCATATATTCTTTATTTATTTTCTTTTGAATACTAATTTTATTTTATTTTAGTTAAACTTCCACATAAGTGTTTTATATCAGTTATTTTCAATATTCTTAGCATCATGTGGGTCTTGAGTTAGCTTGGGGTCACTTATGATTCTAAGTATTGTGTTCGACTAAGGGGTAGTCTTAGATAGTAACAATTGCCTATGTACTTTATCTGAGGTATGAGAATCAAGTGTGTGTACTGCAAGTATGTATAAATATATCCAAAAAAAATAATACAAAGGTATAGACAAACTAGAAGAGATGCCTGATGAGCCTAGTTTCGACTGATATTTTCAGCCAAATATGTGTCTCGGTTGTTTGTGGGCCAATTCCGTACTTTGATCCCATTGTTTTGGAAATGACAAGTTGTGGCCCTTTAATCGTTTCTGAGGGACTGTGAAGTTTTTTTGTTATCCATGAAAATTGCATATTGTTGTGATCATCCCTAATTGTTAAGAGGAAGATTTTCCTGCAAATATATGAGAAAAGAGTGAAAGTAGACAAGTCATGAAAAAAGATAATGAAAGAATGCGATCACATCCCTATTTTAATAAGGCACAACTTTGAGAGTCAAAAAATAATAATTTAAAAATTATTTAAAAAATTTAGAGAGTCACATCTAATTCAAGAAAAACTAGGAAACTAATTAATTAAATTAAAAAAATTAATCTGCGCAACCAATTAGATTCTAGGTAAGAGTTTGAATTAGTCCAAAGGAAAGGTGATAGACACCATTGAAATCCACAATTATGGATCCCAGCTGAACTCATTTTTTCAATTAATGAGGAGATAAAATATTATTTACAAGTATAATAATAATAAAATATGTAAAAAATAAAGAAGCATGAATAACGAAGATGATCTAATATTTTCCTATCATTGAACAAAAATGCAATAAACAACTCAAAATGTTTCTCGAATTTGAATTTCAGTGTCCTTTTTGGAAAGAAGCTCCATGTACCTGTAAAAATATTTGGTAAAAGTGTTAGTAATGAATAAATGTAATTGAAATGAATTAAAGAACTAACAAACGAAAAGTAAAACTAGTCTGAGAAAATTGAAGGAAAGGAGTCATTTAAGTCTTGAATGAAGGATTGGTGACATTGACCAACTTAAAGGGTCAAACATAATTAAGAAACTTGATTAGGTTAATTGTGGAATTGATTAATATTTTTCAAACTTTTTAATCTTTTCAAAACTACAAATCAACCCACACCCACAAAACTTCCCTCTCTCTGCAGATCAATATCTCGTCTCTCGTTCTCTTTATAGTTTCTCTCACTAACTTATCCCAAAGAGCAAATTTCCAAATTTCTTCCTTCAATCTTGTGCAACTTCAACCACTGGCGATAAATAGTTTTGACTTCTTGCCTGTTTCTTTTTTACTTTCAACCGTCAGTCGATGTGACAACATTTTTCGGCGACACCAACTTTGAGTTTTTCATCATTTCTTTTCAATTTTCACAGGCAAAAAATTAGGACTTTTTAGTTATGACGAAAACAAGGAACTTGATTTGTTGGTGTTTGTTATTTTTTAGTTGAATTTCTCATCTGGATGTATCTGTTACTACTATTTTTTCAACAATGGGTAAAATATGTCACGTGAATCTAATAGATGGGTAATCTATTGCAACAGATGAGTAATCTATTACAATATATATGACTAATTTGTTACAATAGATGAGTAATCTAATGCAACAGATAAGTAATATGTTGCAACAAATATGACTAATCTGTTTCAACAAATGAGTAATCTATTGCAACATATATGACTAATCTGTTCGAACAGATGATTCATACGTTGCAACAATATGTGTGTAATCTGTTGCAACAGATATGTCATATGTTGCAACAGATTACTCATCTGTTGCAACAGATTACTCATCTGTTGCAATAGATTACTCATTTGTTAGATTCGTATTATAGTGTTGTAACATGAATCTAGCATATGGGTCAGCTATATCAACAGATTAGTCATATCTTGCAACAGATTACTCACTTGTTACAACAGATGACTCATATGTTAGATTCATGTTGTAGGTTCTATCCATTGTTATAGTAGAAGATACACCAAATAAGAAATTCAACAAAATCATAATATTACTTGCAAAATTACCTTTGAAGTAATGTCAAAGTGATATACGAATAAAATTTGACCTAAAAAAATTCGAAAAATTTCAACAGGGGCACAACGAATAAGTAAAACACATAAAAACTTTTATAAAACAGGTAAAGAAGACAAAAATAGTATATCATACATCAAATGCAAAAGGATCAAGGGGACAAAGATTTGAGTTCTCCTAAAAACGTTTAAGTTCCCTAGTATTTTAATTGCTTTCTAATAGATGACCCATATGTTACAACAGATTTTCTATCTGTTTGATAATTTCCAACAGATGAATCATCTAATGCAACATATTAGTCATCTGTTGATTTAAATTAAACAATTATTAGTAATAACTAAATTTATTTAGATAAAATTAAAGATGTCTTTAAGACAATGGGACAAATATTTGAGTTCTCCTAAAAATATTTGAGTTCTCTAGTATTTTAATTATTTTCCAATAGATGATCTATTTGTTGCAACAAGTTAGTCATCTGTTGCAATAGATGTTTATAATAGATTAGTCATTTTTTTATTCAAATTAAGCAATTATTAATAATAACTAGATTAATTTAATTAAAATTGAAGATAAGTCTTTAATACAAGACCTTAGACAAGGGGAAAAATATTTGAGTTCTCCTAAAAACATTTGAGCTTTAGTATTTTAAATTGTTTTTCAACATATATCTTGTCTATTTAATAATTTCCAATAGATGAGTCATATGTTGCAATAATTTAGTCATCTGTTGCAACAAATATCTATACTTTTTTGATAATTTTCAATAAATGGGTTAGTTATTGCAACAGGTTAGTCATTTGTTGCAACAAATGTCTATATTTGTTTGGTCATTTTCAACAGATGGTCATTTTCAACAGATGTCTTTAACTATTTGGTCATTTCCAACAGATTAGTCATCTACTGCAACATGTTAGTCATCTATTGATTCAAATTAAGTCATTATTAGTAATAACTAAATTGATTTAGCTAAATAAAAGATGAACTAATAAGTTCAATTACGGTTTCAATTAACCTCATGGTAATTACATGATCAACTAAGTATGTTTGTCCTGAGTAAAGTGATCAATTGACAAATTTATTTGAAATGATTCAAACTAAGCCATCATTAGAAATAACTATATTGATTTAACTAAAATGAAAGATGAATTAGTAAGTTCAATTACGATTTTAATTAATCTCATGGTAAAAATGGTGTATTGATAAATGATGATTTGTTATTTTTTCTATTGAATAAACTTTGTTATTGATTTGTTTTTCCAATAAATGAACAATCTATTACAACAGATGAACCATATAATACAAAAAATGAATCAATTACTCCAATAGATGAGTCATATATTGCAACAAAAGGGTCATCTGTTACACAACAGATAGACCATATGTTGCAACAAATAGATCATCTGTTGGAAGAACTCAAGGGTCATGACTTTTCGATCATTTAATTAAAAAAATAATTCGTAAATAAATAATATGAAAAAAATATGCTAAACACAACTTTATATCTATTTAATTTAAATAACTAAAATATGAAAAAGGTGAAAAGTTATGACTTTTCACCTTTTTGTATTTAAATCTATTTTTTAAATTTAAATAATCAAAAAGTCACCAAGTTTAATTTAATTAAGAGATATAATTATTAAAAAGAGGTGAACGGTCGAGATTTTTTGCCTAACACACTGCACTACTCACTCATTCAATCTTTTATAAATAGGTCTCCTCAATTTTATCTCTTGCATATTGTCTTGCATAAAATCATCATTATATCTTCAATCACTTCTCTTTTAAAAATAAATTTCTTGTTCGTCTTTTGAGGTATGTTTTATTTTGTTGTTCTAATATGAAAATTATTAACATGCATCTATTTTCTAGTTAAGTTTCACATTTTTTTTGTTAAACTACCAGTTGGTAGTATATGTGGTTTAGTATTTTACATTATTTGTTCATGTATGTTCTAGATATGACTGATCTGATTTGGTACATGGCGATTCTGTTTGACACCGTGTAGGAACTTGAAAGGTTGGTTGATAAACTCGAGTGAGAGTTGGCACCGCGAGAGCAAGGGTGCTTTGTGGGACTCGAAGGCTGAGGTGTTTCCTTCCCAATGGATTTCCGATTGACAATAATAATAATAATAATAATAATAATAATAATATCAGGTTATATATTTTTTTATCATATGTAATTTATTTTATTGGATCTACCTAATGTTGTAAATAGTTTTTATGTAATGAATGAGAAAATCTATATTTGATCTACTAAGTTTATTCTTATTTTTTTCCATTCTGCCTATTTTTTTTAAGATATTGAGAGGTGTAGGTTTTTTAGCGTTCAGAAGGGGAAGGAATCAATTACAAGAAAGAAAATGTTTGGTTGAGAGCAATGTCATAGGCTAAAATTAAATAACACAAGATTATTTACTATTACAATAAAGTTAAAGATAGATTGATAACAATGGGTAATCTATTAGAAATGACCAAGTAAATAAAGACATCTATTGCAACATATTGGTCGTCTGTCGCAATAAATTAGTAATATATTGAAAATGACCAAACAGATAGACATCTATTGCAACAGATTAATCATCTATTGCAATAGATTAGTAATTAATTGGAAATGACAAACATATAAAGTCATATGTTGCAACAGATTGGTCATCTGTTGTAGATGACCAATCTGTTGCAATATATGCGTATATCTGTTTGATAATTTTCAATAGATGACTTTTCTGTTGCAACAGGTTAAATCTGTTGTAATAAGTTATACACTTAAATGATCATGTAATTACTTTGAGATTAATTAAAACTGTAATTATTAACTCAATTTAGTTATTACTAATAATGACTTTATTTGAATCATTTCAAATAAAATTAGTCAATTGATCACTCTACTCAGAATGAACACACTAAGATAATCATTTAATTAATATGATAATAATTGAAATCATAATTGAACTTATCAATTCATCTTTAATTTTAGTTAAATGAATGCAGTTATTACTAATAATGTCTTAATTTCAGTCATTTCAAATAAAATTGGTCAATTAACACTTTATTCAAGATGAATACACTTAGATAATCATGTAATTACTATGAGATTAATTGAAATCGTAATTAAAATTATCAATTCATCTTTAATTTTAGTTAAATCAATTTAGTTATTACTAATAATTGCTTAATTTTAATTATTTCAAATAAAATTGGTCAATTAATCATTCTACTTAAGATGAAACACTTAGTTGATCATGTAATTACTATAAAATTAATTAAAATTGTAAGTGAATTTACTAATTCATCTTTAATTTTAGTTAAATCAATATAGTTATTTCTAATTATGGCTTGATTTGAATCATTTCAAATATAAATTGGTCAATTGATCACTCTACTCAGGACGAACACACTTAGTTGATGATGTAATTACCATGAGATTAATTGAAACTGTAATTGAACTTATTAATTCATATTTAATTCTAGTTAAATCAATTTAGTTATTACTAATATAATGGCTTAATATGAATCAATAGATGACTAACATGTTGCAAAAGATAATGGCTTAATATGAATCAATAGATGACTAACATGTTGTAAAAGATGAGTAATCTATTGAAAATGACCAAACAAATAAAGTCAACTGTTGGAAATGATCAAACAGATTAAGACATCTGTTGGAAATGATCAAACAAATGTATACATATGTTACAATAGATGACTAACCTATTGTAATAAATGACACGTCTATTGAAAATTATCACACAAATATAGACATTTATTGCAACAGATGACTAAGTTTTTTGCAAGATATGACTCGTCTGTTGAAAATTATCAAACATATAAGATATTTATTGAAAAATAATTTAAAATACTAAAGCTCAGATGTTTTTTTAACAGAACTCAAATATTTGGCCCCTTGTCTAAGGTCTTGTCTTTAATTTTAGTTAAATCAATTTAATTATTACTAGTAATTGCTTAATTTGAATCATTTCAAATAAAATTTATCCATTATTCATTCTATTAAGGACGAATACATTAATTGAAATTGTAAGTGGACTTATCAATTCGTCTTTAATTTAGTTAAAATTAATTTATTTATTACTAATAATGACTTAATTTGAATTATTTCAAATAAAATTGGTCAATTGATCACTTTCCTCGAGACGAATACACATAGTTGATCATGTAATTACTATGAGATTAATTGAAATTGTAAGTGAACTTAACAATTCATCTTTTATTTTAGTTATATCAATTTAGTTATTACGAATAATGGCTTAATTTGATTCATTTCAAATAAAATTGGTTAATTGATCACTCCACTCATGAAAAATACACTTAGTTGATCATTTAATTACTACGAAATTAATTAAAATTGTAAGTTTATCTTTAATTTTAGTTAAATCAATTTAGTTATTACTAATAATGACTTAATTTGAATCATTTCAAATAAAATTGATCGATTGATCACTTTACTCGGGATGAATACACTTAGTTAATCATGTTATTACTACGAGATTAATTGAAATTGTAAGTGAACTCATCAATTCATGTTTAATTTTAGTTAAATCGACATAGTTATTACTAATAATGGCTTCATTTGAATCATTTCAAATAAAATTGGTCAATTAATTATTCTAGTAAGGATGAAACACTTAATTGATCATGTAATTACAATGAGATTAATTGAAATTGTGATTGAACTTACTAATTCATCTTTAATTTAGTTAAATCAATATAGTTATTTCTAATTATGGTTTAATTTGAATTATTTCAAATAAAATTGGTCAATTAATCATTCTGCTCAATACGAAACACTTAATTCATCATGTAATTACTATGAGATTTATTGAAATCATAATTGGAGTTGCTAATTCATCTTTAATTTTAGTTAAATCAATATAGTTATTTCTAATGATGACTTAGTTTTAATCATTTCAAATAAAATTGGTCAATTGATCACTCTACTCAGGACGAACATACTTAGTTGATCGTGTAATTATCATGAGATTAATTGAAACTGTAATTGAACTTATTAATTCATATTTTATTTTAGTAATCAATTTAGTTGTTACTAATAATGACTTAATTTGAATCAATAGATGACTAAAATGTTACAATAGATGAGTAATCTGTTGAAAATAACCAAACAGATAAAAACATCTGTTGAAAATAACCAAACAGATATAGACATCTGTTGTAACAGATGACTCACTTGTTGCAACAACTAATTCATCTATTAAAAATTATCAAACAGATATAGACATTTGTTGCAACAGATGACTAAGTTGTCGTAACATATGACTCATCTGTTGGAAATTATTAAATAGGTAAAATATGTGTTGAAAAATAATTTAAAATATTAAAGCTCAAATATTTTTTTAAGAGAACTCAAACGTTTCCCCCCTTGTCTAAGGTCTTTTCTTTAATTTTAATTAAATTAATTTAATTATTATTAATAATTGCTTAATTTGAATCAATAAATGACTAACCTGTTATTAGCATTTATTGCAACAAATGACTAACTTGTTACAACAAATAGGTCATCTGTTGAAAAATAATTAAAATACTAGGGAACTCATATGTTTGTCCCATTGTCTTAAAGACTTGTCTTTAATTTTAGCTAAATCAATTTAGTTAGTACTAATAATTACTTAATTTGAATCAACAGATGACTAACAGTTGCAACAGATGATTCATTTATTGAAAATCATCAAACAGATAGAAAATCTGTTATAATAGATGGGTCATCCATTAGAAAACAATTAAAATACTAGGGAACTTAAATATTTTTAGGAGAACTCAAACGTTTGTCCCCTTGATCCTTTTGCACTTGATGTATGATATATAATTTTGTCTTCTTTACCTATTTCATGAAATTTTTCATGTGTTTCACTTATTTGTTGTGCCTCTATTGAAATTTTTGAAAATTTTTAGGTCAAATTTGTTCGTATATCACTTGGACATTACTTCATAGGTGATTTTGTAAGTATAATTATGATTTTTGTTGAATTTTTTATTTGGTATATCTGCTACTGCTACAATGGATAGAACTTGCAACATGAATCCAACATATGAGTCATTTGTTGCAACATGTGAGTAATCTGTTGCAACATATGACTAATCTGTTGCAACAGACGACCTATATGTTAGATTCATGTTACAACACTATAATACGAATCCAACAGATTAGTTATATAAGTTGCAACAGATAAGTAATCTGTTGCAACATATTAGTTATATATGTTGCGATAGATTACTCATCTGTTGAATTCACATTACATATTTTATCCATTAGTGAAAAAACAGAAGTAGCAAATACACCTAGATGAGAAATTCAGCTAAAAATTATAATTTTACTTACTAAAATCATCTATAAGTAATTTCCAAGTGATATACGAATAAAATTTGACTTAAAAAAATTTAATCAAGTAGCAACAATAGCGGTAACAACAACAATGTTCAACAACAAAAAGATTATGATGATGAATAAGAAGAGATGATAATGAAGAACAAGATGATGATAATGAAGAAGATGATGAATAAAGCAACAACAATAATGAACAACAAAAATTGCGAAGAGAGAGAAAATTCCAATAAATGAGAGTCAACCAAATATTTTATATCTTTAAAAAAATTTAAATTATTCTATAACAGATTATGTTTTCTTAGAAACATTAAGTTGTTAATTATTGTAATTTATAATACTTTTTATGTAATTTTTCAAATATACATATTACTCCCCTTGTCCAAACTTTTGTGGCATTGATAGTCAATTATATTTTTAGCTATTCTAATTTAAGTGGTACTGATATAATTCTAAGAGTCAACCAAATATTTTATATCTTTAAAATTTTTAAGGTGTTAATTATTGTGATCTATAGTATTTTTTACATATATTTTTTGGAATATATAACAGATTAATATTTTTTTAGATATGTTAAGCCATTAAATATTGTAATTTATAATATATTTTATGTTATTTTTAAATAATATATGTTACTCTCCTTGTCAAAAATTTTGCTGCACTGATAGTCAATTATATTTTTAAAATAGTTTAAGTTTTTAATTACTGTGATTTATAATACCTTTTCTTCCATTACAAATTAAGTGGTAATGATATAATTTCGAGAGTCAGTCAAATATTTTATACATTTTAAATTTTTTAAGTTATTAATTATTGTGATTTTCATGAATATTTTCATAATTTTTTTGAATATATAACAAATTTAAAAAATAGGACAAACAAATTAAAATGGATGAAAAATATGAATGCAAGGAAAAGGTCCAATGTAGTTGTGCCAAAGCAGACAGATTAACCTTTAAATTTTTTAAGTTGTCAATTACTGTGATGTATAGTATTGCTTATGTATTTTTTTTAAAAATATATGATAGATTAAATTTTTTTAGATATTTTAAGCTGTTAACTATTATAATTTATAATACTTTTTATTAATATTTAAATAATATATATTATTCTCCCTGTTAAAAATTTATTAGCATTTATAGTCAATTATATTTCTTAAATAATTTAATTTTTCAATTATTGTGATTTATAATATTTTTTCTTCTATTCAATTTAAGTGAAATAATGCTTAGATAACTATAATAATTAACTTTGGATAGTATAGTAAAATCATTATTGAAACAGCAAAGTAGACATGTCTTAAATAACTTATAGTAACTAAGTAGAAGTGATATAACAAAATTATTATAAGAAAAAATAATTGTGAAAACAAATTAAGTGGACCTCGTATAAGACGTCAAGGTAATTCAACATTAAATAATACTAATTTTTTAATATTTAAATGATTCTATGATAATTTTTTAATATTAATTTTTTAATACTAAAATAACTTATAACAATTTATTAGGAGTGATATAGTTAAATTATGGTTGAAGCAGCTGAAGCAAACATGTCATAAATATTTATTTTATTTTTTTCTTAACTATATTAATTTTCTAATATGTAGATGACATATAATAATTCAAAGGGGCGATATAGTAAAATTACGGAGTAAGCAGCTAAATGATTGACAAGCAGAATGACCGGAAGCTACTCACTCCCTCTCCCATTCACTCTTATTATATCGAGTAATGTCCTTTAAATATTTTAACTTGTTAATTATTATTATTTATAGTTATTTTAATACCATTCAAATAATTATCTCAATTTATGCAACATCACAAAATTTTTGAGAAATAATCGATTTTTTTAATCATGTCTTTTAAATATTTTAAAATTAATTATTGTAATGTATAGTAATTTTTACATAAATTTAAAATAAATATAAGTAATTTTAGAAAACTCCTCAAATAATAATAAATTCAACTTTGAGAAGCTTGGTTGTCGTTTTAAAAAAACAATCCTAAGCTCCTCATTCACTTTTATTTATTTTCCAGATTGACTCTAAGCTCATGAAAAAGATATAAGTGATACTTTGAGAAGCTTATTTATCATTTTTTAAAGTTAATCCCAAGCTCCTCTCATTCTTATTTTTATATGTCTTTTAAATATTCTAAGTTGTTAATTATTATTATTAATAGTATTTTTTATATCATTTTAAAATAGTTATCTCAATTTAAGCAACACTGCAAAAAATTTGAGAAGCAATTAAGTTTTCATCATGCCTTTTAAATATTTTGACATTAATTATCATAATGTAAAATATTTTTTTTATATAAATTTTAAATAAAAATAAGTAATTCTAAAAAAATTCTCAAATAATAATAATTGAAACTTTGAGAAGCTTATTGTCATTTTTTAAAAATGACTCTAAGCTCCTCATTCACTCTTATTATATAGAGTAAAATAAAGTAAAATATAAAAAAATCAATAAAGTACAAAACTGATTAAAAAGTAATTCAACATTAATACAGATGAATACAAAAGTAGCATCAAAATGTAACAAAACACTCCAATATTCATCCAAAAATTGGAAATAGTGCCAAAAAAAACCAATTTGAAGGAAATGAAATAAAATCTAACAAAACAAAACATACGAGTCGTAACCAAATGTTTAGTACCAAAATTGTGAATTAAACACTAAAAACAGAACAAAAAAATTAACAAATCAACATGAAAATATTAGTAATTAACAATTTAACAAATAGGGTAGAATAAATACAAATAATAAAGCACCAGTCAATTAAATCAACACAAAATTCATTGAAAATTGCAAAAATAATACCCCTCCGTTTAAAAAAGAATGACCTACTTTGACTTGATACAAAATTTAACAAAATAAAAAAGACTTTTGAATCTTGTGATCTTAAGTTAAAGTAGCGCCAAATGTATCAAAATGCCCTTTAATCTTGTGGTCATAAACATGTCATGTGGAAAGTTGAAATTAAAATATTACAAAAAAAAATAGATCATTCTTTTTTAAACGAACTAAAAAGAAAAGTAACTCATTCTTTTTTAAAAAGAGGGAGTAGCTCAAAACTTGAAAGTAAATTGAAAGAACCCACAACATGGCAAAATAGAGTAATGCAAGCCTTGGGAGTTTTGAACTCCCACCAGATTTGTACAAAGACAAAATAAAAATAAAGATTGTGAGAAAATTGTGTTACCCTCGGAGTTTTGTCAAGTTCGTTTAATCGGAGTACATTGATTGTCCTTATTACTGGTTCTCCGAACTTTTGTTCAATGGAGTTCATCGGAGTTGGCATTGTTGATCTGATTTTGCTGGATTTTGACTTCTTATGGCCAGATCTAGAAGCTTGAGGTGATCGGATCTCCTCGAGATTTGTTAGAGCTATGGAGCACCCTGAAATTTTTATTGGTTTTATTGTTATTTACCCCATTAAAGTTACTTCGCCGTTGATGGCATTGTGGGGTTAATTGGTTCATTGAGGTAAAGCAGATCACATGTAAAAGCTGAGGAAAACCGTGAAAGGAAAAAAAGGGAATGGTTCATGTTACCAGAGCTGTGGTGGCTTGTTTACTCGTAGTTTGCAGATGTGAATGTAGAATTTAAATTTTGTGGATTTTTCATATTAGTCAAAAATAAAATAAAATTGTAATTAAGGATATTTGAACCCACAATCAAATGATCAACAAAAACTTTAACAAGTCCCTTTGCTCTACTTGATTAATTATACAATTTATTTATAAGTTTTCAACTTATAATTTTTTTATATATTTATTAGCTTTTTAAATATAATATAAGGCTCGCACGAAAATTACTGAATTTTTGAAAATCTCCATCCAACCCTCTGGATCAGCCCCTGGTAGTTTGTGGATAGTTATTGGATTTTGACGCTACAGTAAGGACCAGAGGTGGTTGGGGTTGTGTTGAGCTGGGAGCGCACTGCTTGTTTCTTGCCAAAGCTTAAAGCTTCAGTGCAGAGGAGCTCCAACAGAGCAGTGGAGAAGAAAGAAGAAGAGGGCTAGAGAACAGTGTTAGCGAGCTCCTCGTTAATGGAGGAGGAGGGCGGCAAAGACTAATTTTGGCCAAAAATAGAAAGAGATATTCTTAGGTTTCTTCTTTAAGAATTTTCCACCGCCACTAATTTGTGAAGATAGTACGTTAGTCACATAGAGAAAATAAAATCAACGAAGTCGTGTACATAATACCATGATTTTTAAAATCATGGACTATCCAAAATCACAAGTTGTATTCAAAATTTTGACTTTTGATCTTATCCAAAATTATGAATAGTTAATCTAATTTTGTTGTGAATTAACGAATTGTGATGAAATAAAGACTACGCTAAAATAGTAAAAAATAATAATAAATTGATAAGTATCATTACAATTTTTGTTTTAAAAAAATAATTATCAATAATCTGTGTAAAAACTGAATGAATAATATGTAAAAAATAAACTTTGTGCTCTTTAATAAATAAGAAGCATAGAACTATTTATTTTGAAAAATGTCAGGCGAAAATTAAATGTCAACAACAGTCACTTGAAATAGTGAACTAGTAACTTGAAAAAAGTCACTGAAAATGTGAATTGATGACTTGAAAATGATTAAGTGTAATCACTGGAAAATGGCGAACTAGTAACTTGAATATGATTTAGTGTAGTCACTTAAAAAATAGTGAACTACAGACTTGAAAATGATTGTGTACAATCACTTGAAATAGTGAACTAACGTCTTCGAAAAATCCAAGTGTAGTCACTTGAAAATAGTGAACTAGTGACTTGAAAATAGTTAAGTATAGTCACTTAAAAATGTGAACTAGTAATTTGAAAATGATAAAGTGTAGTCATTTAAAATATGAACTAGTAACTTAAAAAAGATTAAGTGTAGTCACTTGAAAATGTCAATATGAGACTTGAAAATAATTAAGTGTAGTCACTTGAAATAGTGAACTAGTAACTTCAAAATGGCTAAGTGAGTCAATTAAAAATGTGAACTAGTAATCAGAAAATGGTTAAGTATAGTCACTTAATAATTGTGAACTAGTGACTTAAAAATGATTATGTGTAGTCACTTGAAATATTGAACTAATGACTTTAAAATGGTTAAGTGTAGTCACTTGAAAATGGAGAACTAGTGACTTGAAAATGGTTAAGTATAGTCACTTGAAAATGGTGAACTAGTAACTTGAAAATGGTTAAGTATAGTCACTTGAAATAGTGAATTAATGACTTAAAAAGGTTAAGTATAGTCAATTGTAAATGTGAACTAGTAACTTGAAAATAGTTGTTTAGTCACTTAAAAATATAAATTAGTAACTTGAAAATGATTAAGTGTAGTCACTTGAAAATATAACTAATAACTTGAAAATGGTTAAGTGTAATCACTTGAAATTGATTAAGCGTAGTTACTTTTAGTAAACTAATGACTTGAAAATGATTAAGTGTAGTCACTTGTAAATTCTGAATTAGTAACTTGAAAATGATTATGTGTAGTCACTTAAAAATGTGAACTAGTGACTTGACAGTGGTTAATTATAGTCACTTGAAATAGTGAACAAGTAAAGTGAAAATAGTTGAGTGCAGTCACTTGAAAATATGAACAGTCACTTGAAATGGTTAAGTGTGGCCACTTGAAAATGATGAACTAATGACTTAAAAATGGATAAGTGTAGTCACTTGTGAAAGTGAATGATGACTTGAAAATAGTTAAATGTAGTTACTTGAAATAGTGAACTAATGAATTCAAAATTGTTAAGTGTAGTCACTTGAAATTGGTGAACTAGTGACTTGAAGATAGTTAAATATAGTCAGTTGAAAATGTGAACAATTACTTTGAAAAATGGTTAAGTGTAGTCACCGGATATAGTGAACTAGTAACTTGAAAATAATTAAGTAGAATTACTTGAAAATATGAACTAGTGACTTGAAAAAAATGATTTAGTGTAGTCACTTGAAATAGAGAACTAGTAATTTGAAAATGATTAACTGTAGTCACTTGAAAATGTGAATTATTGACTTGAAAATTATTAATTGTAGTCACTTGAAAATGGTGAACTAGTGACTTGAAAATGATTAGGTGTAATCACTTGAATTAGTGAACTAATGACTTCAAAATAGTTAAGTGTAGTCATGTTTAAATGGTGAACTGGTAACTTGAAAATGATTAAGTATGGCCTCTTTAAATTATGAACTAATAACTTGAAAATGATTAAGTGTATTCACTTGTAAATGTGAACTAGTAAATTGAAAATGGTTAAGTTTTGTCACTTGAGAATGTTCACTATGACTTGAAAATGGTTTAAGTGTAGTCACTTAATAATGGTGAATTAGTCAATTGAAGATTGTTATGTGTAGTCACTTGTAAACTTGAACTACTGGCTTGAAAAAGATTAAGTTTAGTTAGTTGAAATGGTGAACTTATGACTTCAAAATGGTTAAATGTAGTCACTTGAAAATGGTAAACTATGACTTGAAAATGGGTAAGTATTGTCACTTGATAATGTGAACTAGTAACTTGAAAATGTTCAAGTATAGTGATTTGAAATAGTGAACTAATAACTTGAAAATGGTTTAATTTAGTCAATTGTAAATATGAACAAATAAGTTGAAAATGTTGAAGTCTAGTCACTTGAAATAGTGAACTAGTAACTTGAAAATGGTTAAATATAGTAACTTGAAAATGTGAACTAGTGATTTGTAAAGGGTCAAGTGTAGTCACTTGAAGTTCTGAAGTAGTAACTTAAAAATGGTTAAGTGTTGTTGCTTGAAAATGTTAACTCTAAATTGAAAATGACAAAGTGTTGTCCTTTAAAATATAGAGTTATTAACTTGTAAAAGGTTGTGTATTCACTTGAAAATATGAACTAGTTACTTGATTATACTTAAGTGCACTCACTTAAAAATGGTGAACTAGTGACTTGAAAATTGTTAAGTGCAGTAACTTGAATAGTGAACTAGTGACTTGAAATGATTGAGTATAGTCACTTGAAATATTGATCTAATGATTTCAAAATAGGTATGTGTAGTGACTTTAAAATGTTGTAGTAGTGACTTGAAAATGTGAGCTAGTAACTTGAAAAGGGTTAATGTAGTCACTTGAAAATGGTAAACTAGTGATCTAAAAATGGTTAATTGTAGTCACTTGAAATAGTGAGCTACTAACTTCAGTGAACTAGCAATTTAAAAATGGTTAAGTGTACATGAAAATATGAAATAGTGACTTGAAATTGGTTAAGTATAGTCACTTAAAATAGTGAACTAGTAATTTGAAAATCATTAAGTGTAGTTACATGAAAATGTGAACTAGTGAGTTGAAAATGGTTAAGTGCAGTCACTTGAAATAATGAACAATTTGAAAATGGTTAAGTATAGTGACCGGAAAATTTGAACTAGTGACTTGAAAATGGTTAAGTGTAGTCACATGAAATAGTGAACTAGTAGCTTGAAAATGGTTAAGTGTAGTCACTTGAAATAGTGAACTAGTAACTTGAAAATGGTTAGGTGTAGCCGCATTAAAATGTGAACTAGTGACTTGAAAATGATCAAGTGTAGTCACGTAAAATAGTGAACTAGAATTTAAAAATGATTAAGTGTAGTCACTTGAAAATATAAACTAATGACATGAAAATTGTTGTGTATAGTCACTTGAAAATGGTTAAGTTTAGTGACTTGAAATGAGGAACTAATGACTTCAAAATGGTTAAGTGTTGTCACTGAAAATAGTGAAATATGACTTGAAAATGGTTAAGTATAGTCACTTGAAAATGTAAACCGGTAACTTGAAAAAGGTTAAATATAGTTACTTGAAAGTGAACTAATGACTTAAAAATAGATATGTATAGTCATTTGAAATAGTGAACTAATAACTTGAAAATAGGTAAGTGTAGTCACTTGAAATTGTGAACTAATAACTTGATACTTGTTAAGTATAGTTACTTGAAAAAGTGATTTAGTGACTTAAAAATGGTTAAGTATGGTCACTTGAAACTGTAAACTAGTAATTTAAAAATATGCAAGTGTAGTTACTTGAAAATGAGAACTGGTAACTTGAAGATGATTTACTATACTTCCTTGAAATAGTGAACTAGTAACATGAAAATAATTATGTAGTCACTTGAAATTATGAATTAGTGACTTGAAAATGGTTAAATTTAGTCACTTGAAAATGGTGAACTCGTGACTTAAAATTTTTTAAATGTAGTAACTTGAAATAGTGAACTAGTGACTTGAAAATGGTTAAGTGTATTCAGTTGAAATGGTGAACTTATGACTTCAAAATGGTTGTGTAGTCACTTGAAAATGGTGAACTAGTGACATGAAAATGGTTATGTAGTCACTTGAAATAGTGATCTAATAACTTGAAAATGATTAAGTGTTATCACTTGAAAATAGTGAACTATTGACATGAAAATGATCAAGTGTAGTCACTTAAAAATGTGAACAAAGTGACCTGAAAATGGTTAAGTGTAGTCACTTGAAATGGTGAACTAATGACTTCAAAATGGTTAAGTGTAGTTACTTGAAAATAGTGAACTAGTGACTTCAAAATACTTAAGTGTAGTCACTCACTTGAAAATGTAAACTTGTAACTTGAAAAATAAGTGTAGTCACTTAAAAATGTGAACTAGTCACTTAAAAATGGTTAAGTATCACATTTGATAATTGTGCACAAGTGACTTGAAAATGGTTGAGTGTAGTCACTTGAAATATTAAACTAATGATTTAAAATGATTATGTTTAGTCACTTGAAACGGGTGAAATAGTGAATTGAAAATGGTTAAGTGTAGTCACTTGATATAGTGAACTAATGACTTGAATATAGTTAAGTGTAGTTACTTATAAATATGAACTAGTAACTTAAAAATCGTTAAGTGTGGTCACTTAAAAATGTGAACTAGTAACTTGAAAATGGTTAAGTGTAAGCACTTGAAAATATAAACTACTAACTTGAATATGGTTAAGTGTAGTCACTTGAAATCGTGAACTAATAACTTGAAAATAGTCAAGTGTTGTCACCTGTAAATTTTGAACGAGTAACTAGAAAATGGTTAGGTGTTGTAACTTAAAAAATGTGAACTAGTGACTTAACAATATTTAAGTATAGTCACTTGAAATAGTGAACTAGTAACTTGAAAATAGTTAAGTGTAGAACAATACTCGAGGTCTTGGACTCTGAAAATTTTTAAGTGTTGATGACACTGCCCAGTCTATGACTCAGGTGATGAGGTTTTATCACTCATCATGAGTCGTAGGGTGAGGCTCATAGTCTCACCAGTGAATTTTCCCAAGATTACAATTTGGATCATGATTAGACCTAACGAATCATTAGGTAAGGTTACAAGTCGAGGTGATGGACTCATGACCAAAATTGTGAGATGGCCCAAATTTTCTGCTCAGGCCACGAGTCCAGGCATCGACTCGTGGCCAGTCACCAAGAGTCATTACCCGACCCATAACAACTGGGAGTTATTTCTTTTGCATGTTTTAATTAAGGGTAATTTGTTTTTTTTCCTTTCTTTACACTTTAGCCACGACCTTAAAACATCTAAGGGACCCTATTAACATCATTTAATCAAATCAAACACTAATCTTATTATCTTAAACTCCTCAAAGCAAGAGAAAAGTAGGATTTTGAAGAAATTCAATCTCCAATCTCTCAACTTTGGATTCTCTTCCTATTCTTGTGGGTTTCTGATATATCTCTCCTTCCTAACTTGATTTTCATATAAGGGCATATCTTTAATTATTGTTCATGTGAATTTGATGGTGGGTTTGTAATTGTGTTAAGGATTTTGGATTGTTTACGATTTGAATTTCTTTCCCCATGTTTTAAATATGATATTCATGCTTTAAATTGTGGTTTTTAAATTGAATGGGTGCATGGTTATGGGAATTTGAAATGAGAAATATAGGTTTCCCCAACCTGTTAGATTTTGGCTTGATAATGGTAATATCCTCAACCTACCTCCATGAACTTTGGTTTTAAATGTAGGATTTAAATGATTTAACTCATTTTTTGGAACTATTTTATTATATTAATGGACAAATGGATTAAAATGGATTTGAAAGGCCTCAGTGGAAATAGGTTGGTTTTAAAATGAAACCTGGGAGTCAATTGGTTTGATTGGATTTGAATGGCATAATTGGACTTAGTTTGCAAGAATAATTGAAATGATGATACCAATGGTAAATGCCTTAATAAATGACTCTTGATTTAATGGTTCAAATTATTTTTAAATGTTTTAATTTGAGTTTAACGGGGGTTGTGTAGCTCTCTATAAAGGTGAAGGTCCCGGGGGACCAATATTGGAAACCACGTTTGTCGGCGTGGGAGTCTTTATGATCGTGTGCATAGTTTACACATTATAAATCTTGGGATAGTTGGAGCCTTGGTGTTTCTGGACCTCCCTCAAATTTCCTTATTTCATAGGGCTAACACTCACTGGACCCTTTCAACCAGGGAAGCTGAACCAATATAGCCCGTTGGTGACCTTATTATAGATGGAGCTACAAATTCTAGGTTAATGATTTTAAACTCTCTTGATCATAATACTTTATCCTATCCCGACATCATATATATATGTATGTATAAATATGTGCATATGGTTTGACTGGTTTTGGACATGGCATTATTTTATCACTTTTCCTGCTTTACATGCCAGTGCTTATCCTACTGACCATCTTAGGATGTTACATCATTTCATGATGTAGGGTTCGAAGACTTTTTTGTTACCCCTGTGCAGCATTAGGTGGTGCACTTATGTTAAGGGCAAACAAACTAGGTCTTTATCTAAATTGAAAAAGTAGGTAAGTACTTTTATACCCCTTATGATGTTGCATGTGAATCTATGTGGACCTGTTAAAGTCTAAAGTAGAAGAGAAAAAAAGTATGTGTTTATTATTATGGATGACTACTCTAGGTTCACTTGGATAATATTCTTGAGAACCAAGGATGAAACGCCTTTTATCTTTCATGATAAATTGGCTAAACTGATAAAAAATAAAAAATAGCATTGAAATTGATTTTTATTGACCAATCCTATGAGGTTCTGGATACTTTTGTCAAACAAATTCAAATAAAGCTGAATTATAAGATTGCAAACTTAGATCTGTTCATGGAACTAAATTTAAGAACTCCCAAGTTATTGAATCATCCATTACTTCTCTGCCCCAAGGATTCCTCAGCAAAATGAAGTTATTGAAATGAAGAACAGAACCCTTATAGAGATATCTAGGACTATACTGATTGACAGTAGGCTTCTAAAGAACTTCTGGGCTGAATTTGTAAATACAACTTGCTATGTGACAAGTAGGTGCTTAATTAGATTATTCCTGAAAAGACCCTATATGATCTTGTGTTTAATAGAAATCCTAAGCTTGACTACTTCAAACCTTTTAGGTGAAAATGCTTTTTTTTAAATAATAAGAAGAATGATCTAGGAAAGTTTGACTCAAAAAGTGATGAAGCAGTATTTGTAGGCTATTCATCAACAAGCAAATCATACAGAGTTTTCAATAAAAGAACTTTGTGTGTTGAAGAAACTGTTCATATGGTCTTTGATGAATTAGGAAAGCTAATGAATCCAGGTGGTGATGAAGATTCTGATATTGAAGAACTCATTCTTTTTCAAAGAGATGATATTGCTGAACATGATGGTCACGAACTAAATAATGCATTTGGGAATGGTGAAGATGATGGTGATCCAGGATTTTAGTTACACATCCTTGCTCCAGTTGATGAATATCAAGAAGGGTGTAGTCAAACTCTTTAAGGACCTGGTCCCAGTGGAACTAATCTTAGAAGGTCAAAATAGAGGCACAAATCTTCTCATCCACTTGAGAATCTGACCACACCTTTGGAATTAGGAGTCCAAATAAGAGCTCAAGCCAGAAATTTCATGGCATTCTCAACATTACTATCCCAAATTGAGCTTAAAAATGTGAAAAAGGCTCTAAAAGATGCTTACTGGATCAATTCAATGTAGGATGAGCTTCATCAATTTGAAAGAAGTAGAGTCTTACACCTGGTCCCCAGACTTGTTGACAGAATAATTATTGGAACTAAATGGTTGTACAAAAACAAGCAGGTTAAATATGGAACGATCAATAAAAATAAAGCAAGACTGGTTGTTCAAGGATATAACCATGAAAAATGAATTGATTATGATGAGACATTCGCACCTATAGCAAGAATAGAAGATATCAGGATTCTTATTAATTTTTCTGCCTATATGGGGTTTAAACTCTTCCAAATAAATATTGAAAGTGTTTTTCTAAGTAGAAATCTGAAGGAAGAAGTCTATGTTAAACAACCTCCAGGTTTTGAAGATGCAGATTTTCCTCATCATGTGCTCAAATTGGATAAAACTCTCTATGGGTTGAACCAAACACCTAGGGCTTAGTACAAGAGACTATCAAAGTTTCTTTTGGAAAAAGGCTTTAAAAGAGGGAAAATTGACAATACTTTTTTTTAAAAGTCTAGAGGTAGCAGCTTGTTGATTGTTCATATATATGTTGATAACATACTCTCTATAGCTATTTCTAAATATTCCCTATGTAAAGAGTTTGCAAAGCTAAAGGGGAGTGAATTTGAAATGAGCATGATGGGTAAACCGAGTTTCTTCCTAAGCTTGCAGAGCAAGAGAACTTCTCAAGGGATAATGATCTATCAAGAGAAATACATCAAGGAGTTACTGAAGAAATACAAAATGAGAAATGCCAAGGAAATTGAAACTCCAATTGGAACCAACTGAAAGATGGATAATAATAAATTTGGTCCCTCAGTTAATGAGACCACGAATAGAGGGATTATTAAATCCTTACTATATCTCAATGCAAATAAGCTAGATATTATGTTTAGTGCGGGATTGTGTACAAGATTTCAGGTCCATCCTAAAGAGTCTCATTTGAAAGATGTAAAAAGAATTCTCAGGTATCTGAAAGGTACAAGGGACCTGGTCCTGTACTATTCTTTTGGAGACAGTTTTGATCTGATTAGATATACTAATGCTGATTATGGTGGATATCTAATGGCTATAAAAAGTACCTCAGGAATGGATTATTTTCTGCATTCTTCCTTAATCTCTTGGGGTTGTAAGAAGCAGAAATCAATTGTTTTATCTACTGCTGAAGCTGAATATGTAATTGCAGCTTTTTATTGTGCTCAATTATTATGGATTAAAAAACTACTAAAAGACTTTGGGATTGTCTCAAACACTATCCCTATAATGTGTGACAACAAAATTGCTCTTACTATGTATAAGAATGCAGTGCAACTGTAATACCCCAAACTTTCTTTAAGTCAAATCTAGTCTCCAGAAGAGTTAGTGATGACTTCCTAAATGATTAATGTTTAAATCAAATAGAATTTCCCTAATTTTGACTTCTTATCATATGGAAAATTGAATTATCTTTCCAACGATACCAATTTTGTCCAAATCTGGTATCAGAGCAAAAGGTTATTGGCATTCTACAGAGAACTATCGGAACTGCCCAGAAGCGATAGTCAGGCCGGCAGACCGTCGAGCTAGTGACAGACTATCGCCCAAGCTGTCATAACTAAGGTAGTGAACCCATCTTCTAGCCTAGTGCGATAGTCAGGACTAATGGACCGTTGAGCTAGCGACGGATCGTCGCCCAAACCATCGCAGACGAGGCAGGAAGTTCAGGTTCTGGTCAAGTACGATGGTAAGGATCGATGGACCGTTGCCCAAACCATCGCAGATGAGGAAGAAAGTTTAGGTTCTGTCCAAGTGCGATGGTTAGGACCGATGGGCTATCGAACTAGCAATGGACCATAGCCCCAACCGTTGCCACTTTCGATCAATAATTTTAAGCTATTTTTAAAAGGGTATTTGGGTCTTTTTTCACCCATTTTAACCCCTAATTAAACCATACTAGAGCTAATAATATCACGATTCATCTATAACACCAAATTAGGGTTTCTCTCAAAGATTAATCCCCAATAACAAGAAACCCTAGGTGTTTAATTCCAAGTTAAAAATTCAAGCTTTCCTCTACCAATCTTTAGGAAATCATCCACCTAAGTATGTCAAGTGTTGATTCATCGGTTCCTTTCACCCATCATGCTCAATAGACCCTATTTGAAATAAAAACTTTGGATTCCACGGTATGAATTGAATTATGTCAACGTTTATGTTATTTTTTGATTTCCAAGTTGATGTCTTTAATGACTATCATGAAAATATGTTTGTATATAGTTGAAATTATTGCATTTGAACCATGAATTATTATTTCAATATTCATGCCCAAGCCTAAAGATATGCATGCAAGGTGTTTGATAAAATGCCTAAGAGTATAGGAATTATGGCCTATGACTCATTTGTGACTAAAATTAATGAATCCATGTTTCTCCCTTATGTTTGATATGACCCCCATGTTATTGTTATGTTTTGTAATGGATTGACGTAATGATCATGAGATTAGGCTTATGAAATTATGATATGTTTACATGCATTTCTATTCATGTGTAAGCTTATAGTATGCGAATACTTCATGAAAATCTACAATGATTGTACTATGAATTATTGACTATGGTCATGTGTCAAGAAGTGTCATGTCTTGTCAGTTTCATGCTATCGAGTCCCAGGGGTACTTGTACCTGACAATTTAGCTATGTGCCTAGAGCCAGTGTCATGTTTTCTAGATACTCTCAGTGAAGCCATGATTCATAAAACTCAGTCAGTCATATGACTCAGGAAAACTCAGTAAACTCAGTAATCTCAGAAAATCTCAAAAATTCAGTGATCTTAGTAGTGTTTCGTCAGTCAACGAAACTCAATGAATGTAGTCCAGTTCAGTTCAGTTAATCATGTTCAGTTTCTATTCAGATGGGAGTAGGATTCAGCATCGAGTGAGTCCAAGGATGGAAACTCACCTGTTATTAGAGGGTGTGATTCTTAGAAGCAATCCTTGCACTCAAGAACTACGTAGCGAACGTAGGTTGAGACATTAAACTTGCTAGTTGAGGGTAAATAAGGTGGCTTAACCTGTTATATGAGGGTTCCACCATTCTCCTTAGAGTACCTGTTAGATGAGGGATCACTCATAGCTTGTCCTTACCAGTGGCGCAGTATTGACACCCTTCCAATTGGGGTTACAGATTGGAGCCCAACTTAGCTATAATGGCTTATTAAGGGCATTTCGGTTAGATAATTACTTCCCATAGTCACAGTCTCAGTCTCCATAATAAAACTCAAATAGTTCTACAGAATTTAGGACTATCAGATACAATTACCTAGCTTAGTACGAAACTCAACTAGTTCCATTAGAAATAAGACTTTCAGATACAGTTATTCAAATAATAGTATATCAGTTATACAAAAACTTATGTTATCAGTATTTAGATTCAGTGATATCATGATCTCAGTTACAGTTTACGTATTCATATATGTATTCTCACGTTTATGTTAGTCAGTCAGTCTCGTTCATGCATACGAACCTTTACATTTAACCTACCTCACTTGCATACCAGTATATTCAATCATACTGACGCATTTATGCTATGGTGTTTTATACCATAGGTTCAGAAGCATGAGCTCTAGAGCATCAGTAGCATTCTAGTTTCAGCAGTCAGACTAGTAGTAAGTCCTTATCATTTGAGGATGTTATTATTTGATTATTTCATTCTTTCAGTACTTAGTTTATTTCAGTAGTTAAAGTTAGTTGGGGACATGTCCCATCAACTCCTTATTCAGTCAGTTTCAGAGGCTTACAGACTATAGCATGTTCAGACAGTTATTTCAATCATTTTTGTATTGTATATTGTATTTTTTAGATGTTAAGTTTTATCAGATATTTGAACCTTATGGCCTTTTATCCCTTTATTTCACATTTATTCAATATATTATGCAGTGCTCAGGTACAGATATTAGTCATGGGTTAGATTGTGGTCCTTCATAGTCATGAGCACCGTGTAGCATTTCGGGTACCAAATTTGGGGCGTTACAGCAACGTAAAAGGACCAAGCATATTGACGTGAGATATTATTTTCTAAGAGACAATGTTGAGAAAGAGCTATTTCCGTGAAGTTTTGCAAGATTGAAGATCAAATAGCAGACATCTTTACTAAGGCTCTTCACAAAGAATAATTTGTGAAGAGCAGGTTGAGGCTGGATTGATCAAAATAACCTAACCTACTGGATGAATCATTTTTTCTCCCTAAAATTAGCTATGATCATGAGACAGGTAGTATGTAATTGTTGGTCTAACTCAGTATCATACCTTTGCAGGTATACATACATGGGAATAACTTTGGAAGAGAACAGATGTGGCATACACAAATTAAAGATTCACTCAAGAAAGAGAGGGACTTGGTCCCATCTCTCAGGTTAGTATCATGAATGTGCATTTTTTTATTTTATCAGATAAAGCTGCATCTTCTCTCTCTGTGTCAGCAATTTCTCTTATCCTAAAATGAAAGATGAGTTACCCCAAAATTGAAATTAATCACATCTCATTCTTTCAAAAAGCCCTTCCTTGTGCTTATTCATTCCCTTAAATCTTGTTGTACCTAATCCCTCTCTTGAAAAAATAAAAATCTAGTCACAAATAGCCCTCTTATGCCAAGGATTTCCAAATGGCTGCCAGTTTCTCATTCTCATGTCTCATAAGGGAATCTGAACTTAATATAGATAAAAATCCTCTCTCTAAATTTCTTGAAAAACACCTTTCTTCTCCTACCCTTCCAAAGCCAACCTTCTTCTTCACTCATCTCGTTGATGAAGATTCATCCCTTAAGCTTTATAACCTTTCTGGTAGTATATTGACAGATGATGCATGGGTTGCTAAAAATATCATGTTTCTATCAAATAGCCCAAGAAAAAATGTGTTTGGTCTGAAGGAACAAGATGTCTTACAGATAACAAGAAAATGTAGAGAGAAGTATAGAAGTTCTACTGCGAAGCAACAACTTCTGAAGGACCTAGTCTTAAAAGAGGAAAATGACTGAAAGAGAACCTATCAGTGTTTCTAACAAGTGAAAACTGAAGAAAGAAGGAAAGTATGTATCTAAAGAAATGCAAAACAGGTTTTTGAGAAATCAAAAGGTGCTAACTGGAAGGATCTTTTAATCAAGTGTATTAACAAAACTAGGTATGATGGAATTAGTTGAGTTTGTTAAACATTAGAGATGGCTCCAACTTATGGAAGGACCCATTCCCACAATCTTTGATGAGGCATTGACACAAATCGAATCGGGGCCTTGTCATAATGGGCATCCCAAGACCAACCAGGACCGAGGGCCACCCCCGTTACCCAACCCAACCACCAAATGCATACCCTATTTGGATGGATCCCAAAAATATAATAAGATAGAGTATTCATACCAATTCAGATTCTGGGATAGGTCCATAACCGTGACCAACCTAAGAGAGTCCTATCATCTAACACCCATCCAATAAACAATATGACACGACCCAAAATTGGGCCCTGTCGTATGGGTATCTCAAGCCCCAACTAGGACCAAAGACCACCCCATTAAGCCAACATAACCATCACATCAATCCACAAGTGTAGGATAAAATCCGAACATATAATAAGATAGCAGAAACAAAATTGGCAATCATAATTTAAGAATGTCTAATCATTCCATTCATGTCAACATACAATATCCAACCTACCCAAGTCCACAGTCATCCACAAGCCTCTACCAATTTGATGTCTATAATATGTTGGGACAAGCCCCCGACAATAGCTAAATACCAAGTCTAAAACAAGTTTATAACATAGATAAAGAGACTATGAAATTGATACCCTCTAGAGGATAGAAGATCATCACTTAAATGTCACCACACGAACTGCTCAAACACTTGTCACTGTGCAGGAAGAGAAGAAGAAGTTTTGACCCCTATGTCGCGTGGGGATATAACGTCTAGAGATGGTTGGCAGTTGGAGCGCTAGTATGTAACTCAAAGGGTAAGGATAAAATAGTGTCATAATTCAATAGCAAGTCAAACCATCATAAGCCATCACATTCATACACATAGACATGTAGGTATATACAAATACATCCAAGTGTCAAGAGATAACAAGTCCATGTCACACATTTCAAAATCACTCAATCACGAACCTTGAAGTGGAGGACTCTATCTTTCCACTCAGTTAGGCTATACCAAGCAAGATTAATCTAACCCCAAGTCATCTTATTATGCAAGTGGACTCTAAACACAATCCTTTTGTTGGACAAGTAGACTCTAACCACAAGTCACTATATTAGACAAGTGGACTCTAACCACAAGCCATTTTATTAAGTGGACTCTAACTACAAGCCATTATATTATGCAAGTGGACTCTAACCACAATCCATGTGTCCATTACTAGTCGACATTGGGACTCTAACCCTTTGTCCATGCATTTATATCCATACTATTTAAATTTGGGGACTTTAACCCATATAGCCAATTCAATCCATCAAGGCTAAAATTCAACATCACACATGACCACAAGGTCTTCATTAACTATTTATCAATCGATCACTTCAATATGCCACTACATTAGTTTCAATCACCACTCAAATAAATTTTTATCACCAAGACCTATACAACACCATTCATTCTTCATTAGCATTCATACACCAAACTTTGGTTTAACACAATTCAATTTCATGCTTAGGGACTCTAACCCATTTAACCAAGCAAACCACCAAAGTAACTAATTAACTCATCAAATAGCCAATAAGGCATTTACGAGGTCAATTACCAAATATCCTTACTCATTAAGCCATTTTCTTAGTTCAAAACACCATTAACATATTACTAGTTATTTCTAGTAGACATTTTCACAAATATCTTGTGGGCATGCATTTACCAAGGCCAAAATCAAAGTAGAAATTATCACTATTAGGGTTACTCATGAACCACTTGTTAAACCATAACCACAAGTACCCACACGTGCAAATCATCATAAAAATCAAGTGTAAATACAAGTCTAAGAAAGAGAAAACATTACTCATCACTAGGCATCAAAACCCTTAACATTCAATTTCAAAATCACCATTTACAAGTCATAATACATGTTTAAAACATATGATATTTTTAGTTATCAATCAGGGAAAGAGTAACATGTCTTATACAAGAAGATCCATAGAAGAACTTGACCCCGTTGTGTCACTAGATGAACAATTATGGCCCCTAGCCTCCAAATCTTTAAGTGTGTGTTTGAGAGAGTATTTGGAATGTTTGATCCACCAAAAATGTGTTTTAGGAGGCCAAAAAATATTATATAACACGGGGACTCAAGGTTTTTGGGGTGGGAAATGTCCATAAAGACCCTAACTTAAAAACTAGAAATTAACCCGTAGGAGGGTATGACTCCCACATCAAACCGTATCCTAGGGTACGAGTTAGGGTACCTTAGACCTTACCATGGACCCCTAATCTTCCCAACATATAAGCATACATGCATGAATCGTATCCAAAGGTACAAGTGGCACCATAAAACTCGTACCCAAGTCAGTGTCCATTAATCAATACAAACACTTCATAATCTAGGTAGTATACGACTCGTACCCTAACATACAACTCGAGAGAGTCTAAACTGTATCTTGGATAGAATATACTCAACAACCACTGATCAACATACAAGAGCGGACCTTAGGCCATATCCTACGGTTTGACTAGTACCCATGAGTCGTACCCTACCCTAAAGCTTTAATCAAGGAAATTCTTCTAAGGGTACTAGGTGTTCCACAATACCAAAACCAAAACAATAACCAGGTACGAGTACATAACATAAAAGGATCGAACAATCATAAATATAGTCCAAAGATATCATCCCCAATACCAATTCTAATACTAAGGCTGATACCAATACCGACACCGCCCATTCCAACCTGTAGTAGTTCCATACAACCTCTAACAAAAAATAAAACAATATTTGGTTGGGACATGCCCGCAACGATAGCCAAAACCAATGTCTATAAAATGACCAAAGTATGTAGAAATATCTATGATATGAAATAGAGCCTTCCAGAGTATGGAAACTCACCACTTCAACGAATTGATTAGTAAGGAGAATGAGTAAAATAGCCGATTCTTGTATCATATAGGGATACATCTACCCGAATATGGGTTAGCGGGTGAACGCTATCAAGTACTTAGGATAAGGATAAAATAATGCCAACCTTGAAAACCATGTAAACCAACCATATGCATTCACAACCATACATACATATTTATAACCTTACTGGGAAAGGGAATCGGGTTTGGCATGCTTTTAAAACCATTAACCTAAGTATGTGTAGCTTAACCATCCTAGAACCACCCACGGGCTATATGGGTCTAATGTAACCCCCTGAACAACCCTGATGCATTTAGCCACACAAACTGGAGATACCATAGGTGTAGGGGATTCCTAAGTACCTTTCTCTTTCCATGATACATATGTACAAGTGTACTTAAAGGGAGTCTCATGTACCTCATAAGTATCATATATGGTCTTCATGACCAATCCTCATGTCAGCAAACATGAGTATTCGGTGTCCGTCCACTGGACTCACACCTTCACGGTTACCTATCACACCCCGCCATTATTGCCCTATTAAAATAATTACCACACAATGAAACCATCATTCCAGTTATTATTAACCAAGGCTATAAGTAGTGGTATCTTTCTACCGTCTATAGCTTACAAGCAAGTTCCTTAACCAACCTTTTATAGAAAAAGAGATTCCCATGTACCCATAGATTACATTATTAAGTTAACTTGAGGGAATCCCATGTACCCCATAACCAATCATTATTATGTTTGATTAAGATATTCTCTTGTACCCCCACAAGGCTTTCAATTAGACCAACCATAACCACAAAGACCTTACTATTTGGCTGTTCTAAACCATTTGTACCATTTAAGGTTTCGTTACCAAGTTATACCATGCAATAGTTCCATTAAAAGTCCAATAATATAGTAAAAGCATTATCATAGGCATTTTATCAAACACATTGGGGGCATAGTATTTCCAAAACCAAAACCAAGTACCAATTAACCATTTCCATGCAACAAAATGTCCAAAACACCATTAAAATATGTAAATCCATAATTAAAAAATGGGAAAACCATAACAAAGTATTTATAACCAAAACCCCCAACATATATTTGAAAACCCAAAACCATACAATATTTATGCCATGAAAACTATTCATAAAATATGCCTTTAGTTAGAGCTAACAATGAGGGAGGAGTAACATGGCTTAGATTGAGAAGAAGATGAGAAGAAATCATCCCTATGATCCCCAATTGACAGCCTTGAAGTAAACCCTAGATTTTGCTTAACCCAAGTGCCTTGAGAGATTTTGAGAGAGTTTAGAGTGTTTGATTAATTGCAAATAGGTTAATGAAGGCCCAAAATGGTCTTTTAAGTCATGGGGTTCCAAGGAGTTATAAGGGTAAATGTCTAGAATACCCCCAACTCAAACTGTATTAATTTCCCATAGGAGGATATGACCACTCCCCTCATCCGTACCCTAGGGTACAAGTGGTACCTACCACTCATACCACAAGCAAAATCCCACCCCTACACTGACCAACCTATAAATCCAAAGCCCCACTCGTAACCAATCATACAATTGGTACCCATAAATCGTACCGTAGGAAGAATAGAATCACCTAGGTTAAGACATAGGACATCATATGAGTTGCATCATATGACTCGGACCCCATCATAGACCCTTATAGAGAAGTCATACCTTCGATAGTAGCCAACCCAACCACACTAATCAACATACCAGTGATGACCCCTAAATTGTATCGCAACATAAAACCAGTACCCCTAGTCGTATGATGACCAGAGAGTGTAAAACTTAGGAAATTTTCTAAAGATCAAAACTCCAGGTTTTATAGTTTTCCCCACTGGGATCATTCATCCCCGAATGACAGACAAGGTAGTACAAGCATGAATTACACCCCAACATAACTATTCCAACCTTTAACTAAGTTAGAAAATAAAGATGCAAGAAAATCAACCTTCATTTAACCAAGTTAGAAAACAAAGATGTGATCAAGAACACATACCTTCCGCATGAATATCTGGAGCAGAAACCAAATGCGGATACTTCGACTTTATGTTCTCTAGGTTAGAATAGAATCACCTAGGTTAAGATATAGGACATCATACAAGTTGTATCATACAACCCGCACCCCATCATACGACCCTTATAGAGAAGTATTACCTTGGATAGTAGCCAACCGAACCACACTAATCAACATACGAATGATGACCCCTAAATCATATCCCAACATACGATTAGTACCCCTAGTTGTATGATGTCCAGAGAGTTTGAAACTCATGAAATTTTCTACAGATCAAAACTCTGGGTGTTTTAGTCTTCCCCACTAGGATCATTTGTCTCCAAATGACATACTAGGTAATACAAGCACGAATGACACCCTAACATAACCATTCCAATCTTTAACTAAGTTAGAAAATAAAGATGCACGAAAATCAACCTTTCTTTAACAAAGTTAGAAAACAAAGATGTGATCAAGAATAGATACCTTCTGCATGAATATCCAGAGAAAAAAAATTACAGATACTTGGGCTTCATGTCCTATTCCGCTTCCCAAGTAGCTTCTTCCACTTTTTGGTCCCTGTTCCGTTACCAACAAACCTGCTAATCTAAGATCTTAATAAAGATCTTTTCATAAAATAGAGAATCTAAGATACCCTATCCTTCCAAAGGAACAACCAATGAAGGATCACTTATACACTTTCTCAGCATAGAGACATGAAATACCAGATGAATTAATCTCAAACTAGAAGGGAACTCTAATTCATATGCAATATTATCAACCCTTTGCAAAACTATAGAAGGACTAATATAATGAGGACTGGGCTTTACCTTCTTTCCAAACAACATTACTCCCATTATGGGAAACACCTTTAGGAATACCCTATCGCCAACCTCAAACTCTAAGTCCCAATGCCTCACATCCGTATAGGACTTTTGGCAACTTTGTGTAGCCCTAAACCTTTCCTGAATTACCTTCACCTTCTTCATAACTTGATAAACCAAATTTAAGCCAAACATATCTACTTCACCAAGCTTACCTCCCAATAGGAGATCTATGCCTCTTACCATCATCAAAAGAGGTCGTCCCAGTGCTAGAATGGTAGCTATTATTGTAACCAAACTCTACAAGAGGTAGATGCTCAACCTAATTAAACACCATAATCAATCACACATGCTCGAAGAATATCTTTCTATGTCTGAATAGTCCTTTCTACTTGCCTATCTATCTGTGGGTGAAAAATAACGCTCAGACTAACCATGGTACCCAACTCCATCGGAAATATTTCCCAACAGTAAGATGAGAACTGCATACCATAATAAGGGACAATCAAAATAGGTACCCCATGCAGCTTCACATTTTTATGAAGATAAAACCTTGCATAATCCTTAGATGAAAAGTTAGTCCTCATAAGTAACAAGTGAGGCTACTTTTCATCCTATCCATGATGACCCAAACTAAATCAAATTGATTTTGAGACTGAAGATAAGCAATAACAAAATCCATATTGATCACTTCCTACTTCTATTTCAGTAATTCAATCTCCTGATACAAACCCTTAGGCCTTATGTGCTCAACTTTTACTTGTTAACAAACCAAATATTTTGCCATAAAATCTGCCACATCCTTCTTCATATCATTCCACCAATATATCTCCTGAGATCATGATACATTTTTATCAAACTGGGATGAATAATATAACACAATTCATGCTCCTCAGCCAATGCCCTTTATTGCAAACCATCAACGTCAAGAATATATAACCTTCCTTGGTACCATAAGGTACCATCACGAATAATATCAGATACCATTACCTTTTACCCACTTACATCACCCTTGATTTTTATTAGGACAGGATCTAACATTTGCTTCTCTTTGATCTCTACCCCAAGAGATGATCAAACAACTCTTTGTACCAATACTTCACCATTTTTAAAATCCAAAAGGTAAATTCAAAGATTAGCCAAGCGGTGAATGTCCTTAACCAACTCTTATCTCTTCTTATCCACATGAGCTATAATCCCCATGGACAACCTGCTAAGAGTATCAACAACAACATTAGCCTTACCTCGATGGTTTTGAAGACTTATGTCATAATCCTTGAGAAGATCAAGTCATCTCCTACCTGAGATTAAGCTCCTTCTAAGTGAACACATACTATAGAATATTCTGATTAGAAAAAATATCCACGTGCACTCCATACAAATAGTTCTACTTAATTTTCAATACAAACACCACTGCTAAAAGCTCTAAATCATGAGTGGGATAATTTATCTAATACAACTTCAACTGTCAAGAACCATAAGCTATCATCTTCCTATGCTATATCAAAACCTAGCCAAGTCCTACTCGAGATGCATCACAGTAAACCACAAACCCCTCATTGCCATTAGGCAACGTCAAATCCAGAATTAAAGTTAGCTTATCCTTTAGCTTCTCAAAACTACCCTTATAAGCATTCGACTAAGAGAACTTTACCTTCTCCTGAGTCAAATTAGTCAATGGTATAGCTATTATCGAAAAACTTTCCACAAACCTCCTATAGTACTCGACCAAACCCAAGAAGCTCTAAATATTGGTTGGAGTCTTGGGTCTAGGCTATTTCTTAATCAATGCCGCCTTTTGTGGATCCACCATGATCCCCTCACGAGAAATAATATGACTCAGAAAAGTAATAATGTTCAACCAGAATTCATATTTAGAGAACTTGGCATATAACTGCTGTTCTTTAAGGTCTGCAGCACAACACAAAGGTGATTGACATGATCCACCTCACTCTTAGTGTACACCAAAATATCATTAATAAATACAATGACAAAAAGATCCAGAAACTGATGAAAGATATTGTTTATCAAATCTATGAATATCGTCGAGGAAGTAGTCAAACTAACAAACATAAATAAGAACTCAAAGTGTCCATACCAGGTTTAGAAAGCTGTTTTAGGGATAACCACCTCCCTAATCTTAAGCTGATGATACACTGACCAAAATATTTCTTTGAAAAGAATTTAGCACCCTGTAACTGATCAAATAAGACATCTATCCTTGGAAGAGAATACTTGTTCTTAACCGTTACTTTATTTAATTGTCGATAGTCAATACATATCCAAAAAGAACCATCCTTCTTATGCAAGAGTAACATCGGTGCACCCCACAGGGACATAATAGGATGGATAAAACCCTTATCCAAGAGATCCTTAAGTTGCTTCTTGAGTTCTCTCAACTCTGTCGGAGCCATTCTATAAGGTGGAATTGATACTGGACAAGTATCTAGAACCAAATCAATCCCAAACTCAATCTCCCTGTTTGGAGAAACACCAAGAAGATCATTTAGAAAGACCTTAGGAAGCTCATTCACCACCAGGATCACATGTAAAGAAGGACCTTCCAAGTTAGAGTCTCTAACCCAGACCAAATGATAGAGACACCCTTTGATAATAAACCTTCAAGCTCTAAGATATTATATAAACCTTTCTTCAGATCTAGGGAACCACCCTTCATTCAATAAATGATTAACTAGGGAACTTAAAGACAACCTTATGAGTCAGAGAATCTAAGGACTTATATCACGGGTGTAACCAATCCATTCCTAGAATGACATCAAAATTCACCATATCTAATTCAAAAAAATCCACAAAAGTATTCTTACTATTAATAGATACCACACATACCCTATAGACTCTTTTACCAACAACAGAGTCACCTATGGGGTAGAAATAGAAAAATAATCTAAAATAACCTCGGGATCAAAACCAAAACACACATCCACAAATGGAATTACATAAGAAAGAGTGGACCCTATATCAAGTAAATAATATATGTCATGATAAAAGAGTTGTAACATACCAATCACAGCATCAGGTGATGCTTCAGACTCATGTCAGGTCATAAGAGCATATAACCTATTTCGGCCTATGCCGATTCTAGAAGCAGAAACAGATGCTGAAGCAGCACCCTTTAGTACAAGAGTAGATGAGTTAACTATTTTGTGCTTATTTTGCTCTTAGTTTAATGTTATCACTTTTTAATGATGCTAAAAAAGGCAATCTAAATTCATGTGGTAGGGACCAGGTGTGGGTTGCATGATTATTGCATAATATTTTAGGGACCAGGTACCAAGTACCAAGTGCATATATGTTTAATATTGATGTCTCGATATGTGTTGCATGATTATTGAATGATGTGTTAGGGAATAGGTACCAGATTCATATATGTTGAATGCTGGTAAAATACAATGGCATCTTGATAGAGGAAAGAATGTTGATGGCGTATAGAGATAGGGGTAATATTTATTGATAGTAGTGGTGATCACTCTAATTTAATGAGATGAATAAAACTTCGATGCTCAAATTTGTGGTGGTTTTTCATCATAAAAAAGTATATCTTGTTTTGATTATGATCAGCTAACAATAAGGGACTAGGTCTCTTGGTCTTCATGAAAACATATAGATGTCACTGTCCTACGCAGTTTTGTTTGTTAGTGTAACAAATTATGCAGGTGAGCTTTGTACCATTCAGGACACCTTTCCCAATAAAAATTATACCCTAATCATTATCCTAATATATATAGAATAAAATGATTCTCAATTTATAATTTTTACAATCTAATTATTCAAAGAGAGAAATCAGCAAAAACTTAAATATTGCTTAAGATCCAAGCTTTTGTGGGCTGAGAGAGTGTATATTCTTAAGTAAAGTTTTGGTATATAATTTAATTACTTATATTATAATAGTAATGCTTTTGTTGTGTTTGTTGAGTGTCTAGGTAGAGTTACCTGAGTTTGATATTGGTTAGAGTTAATCAATATTGAGGTAAGATCTTGACAGTGTTGTCAAGGAGAGTTTGTAATAGAGTTATTGCAAATTAGTGAAGCTTGTATCTAGGTTCTAATGGGGTCTATAATTATAATGGATTGTTGTGTGCATGTGAGGGCAAGCCATGTTTTTTCCTCCCTGAATCAAGGAGGTTTCTATATTAATTTTTTATGTTCTTTAATTTCCAGCAAAGTTTTTGTTTCCTTACCGCTTTACTATTTTATTGACTATGCCTGACATTAAGGGACATGGTACAGAGTAGTTTGGCGAAACTCCCCACGTTTAAATAGTTACTAGTTTTACGTTGTCTTGCCATCAGTTTTATTCTATTTAGGTCATGATAGATAGGATGACTAAGTTTGCACACTTTTTGCCATTGAGGACTAACTATTCGATAGAGGATTATGCTAAGCTCTTCATTGAAGAGATCATAAAGTTTCATGGTTCTTCCATTTCATTCATATCTAATCGAGGTACTCAAATCTCACCTTACTTTTTGCATTTTTCTCAGAGAGGTTTGGGAACTAAGGTGAACCTTAGCACCACTTTCCATTCGTAGATATACTAGAGGATAGAGAGGACAATACAAACTTTGGAGGATATGCTAAGATCTTATATGATAGATTTTGGTAGAAGTTGTGTTGATTATTTGCCTCTCATTAATTTTCGTATAACAATAACTATCATTCTAGTACTAGGATGTCTTCATTAGAAGCTTTGTATGGTAGGAGATATAGGTCTCTTGCTGGGTGGTTTGAGGTTGGTGAGAATAGGTTGTATGGTCCGGACTTATTTCACCAAGATATGGAGAAGGTAAAGGTAATTTTAGATAGGCTTAAGACCAACCAAAGTCGCCAAAAGTCCTATGCGGATGTAAGAAGAAGGGGATTGGATTTTGATGAAGGTGATTTGGTGTTCTTGAAGGTGTCTTCCATGAAGGGAGTGATTCATTTTGGAAAATAGGCGAAACTTAGTCCTTATTATGTGGTTCCATATCATATTTTAAGGCGAGTGGGCAATGTGGCTTATGAGTTGGAATTGCCTTCGAGTATGGGTTCTATTAATCCGTTCTTCCATGTATTAATGTTGAATAAGTGTGTGGGCGATCCTTCCTTGGTTTTTCCTTTGGAAAGTGTGTGTGTCAGATTACTTGTCTTATGAGGAGGTCCCGGTTGAGATTTTGGATCGGTAAGTCCGACAGTTATGAGTGAAGGGCGTGACTTTGGTAAAGGTTCTATTGAGGAACCAAAATTGTGAAGACGCTACTTGGGAAGAAAAATAGGATATGAAGTCCAAGTACCCATTCTTATTTACCACTCCAGATAATCGTTCTTGAGGTATGTGTATTCCTTAAGATCTTTATTTTCTGACTTTGTTAAAGAAAATTGTGATTTACTTGATATCTTTGTTTTCTATCTTTGTTAAGCATAAGTATGGATATAATCTGTTTTAAATCATGCTATCAAAAACCTTGTCCTGTCATTTGAGAATGAATGATCCTGGAGGGGATGCAATACCTCAGATTTTTGGTCCTTGAAAATTTCTAAAATTTTATCCATACTACCCAAACTACTACTCTCCATAAGAGTCTTAAGAAGTCTTGCCAGGTCTTAAGGACCAAATCATAGCCTAGCCAGTATGTTAGCCTGGAGATTCTGATATGGCTACGACTAGGGGATTCGAGTAAGAAATACTTAAAATGAGTCTTATGGTGTCTTTCATAGGCTAACTAGTGTGATGCCCAATTGTTTCTGCTTTGACAATGATAGGACCATGCAGGCAGTAATAACTGAGTATGAGTTGCATGGTACGACTCATAGCCAAGTCAGTATTGGTGATAATGAACACTATCTGAACTACGAGTGGGACCTTATGAGTCATAAGGTGACCCTACAAGTCATAAGGTCACTCATAGCAACTGGGCGATAATTTTTTAGTCTTTTCATTAAGGTCATTTTGGTCAATTCTCCTTTTCCCTTACTTAGACCAAACGCCTATTGTAATTCCCTAAAAAATCCAAACCAATATTAAAGCCATGTACCAAGCTCATTCATAGTACATCATGGATATTTTATAGTTTTATGAGTAATTTAGATGTATATTAAGGCTTCAAATAACTCCCAGCTATCAGATGAATCAAAATATTCCTTACTGATTGAATTCTTGAGAAGGATATTGGCATAGTCAACTTCAAACGATGATATCTCTCATTACACTTGGAGTTTTTGAGATCATGACCTATCAACATATAGATAATTGAATTATCTTTCAAAGATACCAATTTTGTCTAAATCCAATATCGGAGCAAAGAGTTATTCCTATTTTACTCCAACATGTCAGGCTGGAAACAATATGACGACATTTGTGGTAGCTTACCACATTTGTGACGCCCTATCACGAAGGTCGTCAGCCTTAGGCAGAAACCATCTCCTAAGTGACGATATTCGTGGTAGCTTACCACGTTTGTGATGCCCTATCACGAAGGTCGCCAGCCTTAGGCAGAAACCATCTCCTGTGTGACGATATTTTTGATGGCTTGTCATATTTTTGATGCCTTGCCACAAATGTCGTCAGCTATGATTTTCAGCAACTGAGAATTTATTTTAGTAAGGGTATTTTGGTCTTTTTCCTTCACCTCCCACGACTTATAACCCTCAAGGAGCGTATTATCTTCAATTCACTTTAGTTAAACATCTCAAAAAGCTCTCTCATACACTCTCAACAACAAGATTAGGGTTTCCTCTCAAGCCCTAGGGTTTTCATAGAAGAGTCAATTTCAAGGAAATTTCGCCGTCAATCTTCACAAATTCTTAATCTAAGTTATACGTATGTTCATTCATGGACTCCTTTCATCCATGAAGTCCAAGAACCCTTTTCTAAAACTATATATTATGGTTTTCATGTTATGAATGGATTGTTGTTCATGTTTATGTGTTAAATGATGCCAAGATAGAATCTTTATGTGTTATTATGAATCTATGACATCATATGAGTTGAAAATATGCAAGCTTGATTATTTATGATGAGTAATTGTATGATTTACACCAATTCCTAAGTTGTGCAAGTAAGGTGTTTGATAAAATACCTAAGAGACTAGAAATCATGCATTATAGCTAAATTGTGACTAAGGGAAGGATTCATGATCGGCCACTATGATTCAATGTCATCCATGTTGATAATGTGTCTTGTGAACACTGTTGGATTACTCATGAACTAGCCTTATGGAATTATGCTATGCTTACTTGCAAAACCCATTCATGTACAAGATGTAGAATACCCATGTACTTCATAAAATTCCCCAAGTTATGATATTATGGATTATGGTTGTAATATGTAATGAGCATGATATTGAAATCTATGCAAGTATATACATGTTGTATGAAATTCCCTTCCATGAAATAGATTATTGAGAACCATGCTTAGTATGAAATCCCTTATTTATGATATTGTGGATTATGGATTCCACTCTTATGATCAAGTTAGTCATGTGTGTCAGTTTCCTTCCATCAAGTCCTGGGGGTACTTGTACCCAAAAAATATAGCTGTGTACCTAGATCCATGTCATGTTTTTATGATACTCTCAGTCAAGCCATGATCTATAGAAATCAGTCAGTTATGTGACTCAGGAAACCTCAGTATTCTCAGTAGTTTAGTATTCTCAGTAATCTCAGTGCTCAGTAACCTTAGTAATCACAGTAAATCTTAGTAACTTCAGTACTCTGAACCAGTCCTCAGAACTTAGTACATTCCCTTAGTCATCAGAATCTAGTAAACTTAGTTTAGCTTTGCAAAACAATACCACTAGTATCAATCTAGTTAATCAGTCTCAGTTTAGCTAATCAGTTTAGTTCAGTTATTCAGTTCAGCCCAGTTATTTAGTTAGTGTCTTTCAGATGGGAGTAGGATTCAACATCGAATGATCCTAGGTATGGGGACTCACCCACTAGATGAAGACTGAGATCCTTAGAAATAATCCCTAAGTTCCAAAACTACATTCCCAGCGTAGGTATGAGATGTCCGCCGTCAGATAGGACTGACATATGTCTCCCGTTAGATAGGACTGACATACTCAGGGGTCACTCGTTAGTATATTTATATGTATAGGAATCATCCCTGGAGTCACCCACTAGATTAGGACTAACTCCGCAGCAGATTTCTTTACTGGTGGTGCGGTTCGGACACCCTTCCAGTCAGGGCATAGATTGGACCCCGGTCAGCTTAGCTTGGGGCATGTCGGTTAGATAAAAACATCCCATAGTTTCAGTCATAGAATTTGGGCTTTCAGACACAGTCAAATTAGCTTAGTAGTATAGATTCAGTACTGTTAGATACAGTCAATGCTTATCATTGTAAATAGACTTCAAGATCACCCATTAGCTAGGACTAATCTAAACTATGATTAATCAGTATTAGAATCATTAGATTTAAATATCACCCACTAGATAGGATTGATCTCAGACTAAGTCAAATCATCCTTATTATTAGTATGCTCATGATTACTCGCTAGATAGGACTGATGTTAATTTAGTTACTCCAAGTAGAATGGAACTCAGATAGTTCCATCAGAACTTAGATTGTTAGATATTGTCACTCAGTATCAGTTACATTGGTTAAACCGATCATCATAGTTAAATAAGTTATATTAGTTTTTTGACCTCATGTATTATCATATCAGTTATCAGAATTCATGATATCAGTATTCAGCTTTAGGACTGTCAGACACAGTCAACCAGACTAGTTCTTCATAATTTGAACTGTCAGAAATAGTCATTCATCTATTCACTATCTCAGTATTAGTACATTCATGTTGTCAGTAGTCAGTATCTTCATGAGTTCAGTTACAGTTATGTATGCATGCATGTATTCTTACGTTTATATTAGTCAGCACTATTCATGAATATAACCCTTTGCATTTAGCCTACCTCACTCTTATATTCAGTACATTCAGACGTACTGATGCATTTATGCTATGGTGCTTTCTCTTATATTACACCATAGGTTCAGAGACACGAGCTCCAAATCAGCAGTAGCATTTCAGTGTTCAGAGTTTGCAGTGAATTCTTCTCATTTAAGGATAATATGATTATTGCTACATTTTCTATTCAGTTGCTAGATGGAGTTATTTGGAGACATGTTCCTTCAACTCTTTATTCATACAGTTTAGAGCCTTTCAGACTAAAGCATGTCAGACAATTATTATAGTTTTATTTTGGTATTGTTATACCTTTTTCAAATATTTTATTATCAGATGTTTATTCAGTTTGAACCTTATGGCCTTTCATGTTCATGTTTCTATATTTCATGATATATTATGCAATATACAAGTACAGATATCAGTCATGGGTAGCTTGTGGTCCTTCGGGGTCATAATCACTATGCAGTATTCCGGTTCAAAAATTCGGTATGTTACAAACTTGGTATCGGAGCTTAAGGTTCAATAGAGTCCTAGGAAGTCTGAAAGCCGCACCTAGTAGAGTCTTGTACATGCGTGTGTTGTGCACCACACTTATCTACAGGAGGCTATGAGATATTTTAGGAATAATTTCCCCTCTTTCATGTCTCAGATTGTGCTATAGAAAGGTTCTCTAAGAAAACTCATGTAGATTCTCATCATGCTTTAGTCATGTCAACTTTACCTTACTTTCAAGGTAACAGAAGTAGTGAAGCTCAAGTCCTACAGATAGGGATTTCTCAAATAGTCTCTACAGATAGCTATGGGATCTTCCTCATGCTCAACAGTATCCCATCAGCTCAGTTATGTCCCAAAGTTGTACGGATCTCATTCATGATCATGAGAACTCATTCTCGAACCCAGATTTAGATATGCCAGCAGATCACTTCTCAAAATCCTTTGATAGAATATGAATACCCAGGATTTTAGTAGTAGTAGAGTTGGGATAATGATATCTAGATTGAACAAACTATGTATTCATGGGGATAGTTGTGCTAGAATGAATCAGTAGGCTTGAAAAGTGTGAGTTAGAAGTTTAAGTTTATTGACTCGAAATTAAGCATAAATGTGTAAATGTGATACTAGTAGTATGTGAGGGAAATAAGGGCAGATGATGTATTTAGTAAGGCAAGCATGTGTTAATCAGAGTGTAAGTATGTGATGATAATTGCAATTTAGTTCAGAGTTTAGTTTAGTGCTCACAGAATTATGATGATGTCTTAAATACAAGTGAGGATGGTAGATCAAGTACCCAAGCCAGGTTCTCAGATTCCAGTAGTAGTTCCAGTATGTATAGAAAAGCAGTTAGGGAAGACGATTCCTGACCCATCCTTATCTCAGCGTAAAGCTTCGTACTTTAGTTGGCATAATGCCTATGCATGCTTCATGTCTCATATTCCATAAATACTGCTTACATTTACATGTATTCCATAAAATCGTGTGCACTTTCAGTTCCCAGTATAGGGAATTTAGTCCTAGAACACTCAGTGTTACAAATCATGTTCCACGAACTCAGACATTCCAGAATCAGGTCATGAAGCTCATGACTCATGTACAAATATCATGATCCCCAGTATACTCAGTTTCCATGACTCATGCTATGCCTCCACTGATCAGATAAATCAAGACTATATCATGCATATCCTCAGTTTATCTCATGCACCTTGCATTAGTTTCAGACTCCCGAAGTTTAGTTATAATCTAGTTCGTAGATGCCCTATTCATCACCCAGTATCATATTAGAGGGACGTAGCATCCGAAGGGGGAGATACCCACCTTCTCTTAGCGCTCTCATGTCTTAGATCTTTCAGTTTCTCCTTGCATAATGAATTCAGTCTAGAATAGAGGGTACTCATAAGTTGACCTTCAAGTTAGACCTCAGCTAAAAGTTAAGTATTTAGAGGTTTAGTTCAGTTCATGATGTTCAGTCCTTATGTCATGAAGCAGAATTAGTTATGTTCTCATGTTTCAGTTTAATCTTAGTGCCTTTACCATTGCATGTTCAATTGTATGTTCATGAATCAGTTCAATCATGTATTCACGTATCAGATATGCGTGGTCAGCTTATCAACACTTTTAGTCATGAATTCATATATCATGTCAGTCATATAATCATACATTAGATATGCATGGATTCAAGTTATCAGTTAAGCATTAGATATGAATTCTCAATTTGAGAAACTCAGTTTATCTGAACACTCAGTCCTACATTCATAAATCAGCTACCCATGCATCAGATATGCATGTACAGTATGATATGCTCAGTTTTCAGTCATGTCATCCATGAAATCATGATCAGTTATTCATGCTATATATGCGTCATTTTATATTTCTCCCCTCTCAAGCAGCCATCATTCGAGGACGAATGTTTCCAAGAGGGAGATATTGTAATACCCCAAAAAATCCAAACCAATATTAGAGCCATGTATCAAGATCATGCATAGTACATCATGTCTCTTTTATAGTTTTATGAGTAATTTAGATGTAAATTAAGTCTTCAAATAACTCCCAGCTATCAGTCGAATCAAAACATTCCTTACCCATTGAATTCTTGAGAAGGATATTGGCATAGTCAACTTCAAATAAGCATATCTCTCATTATACTTGGAACTTTTGAGCTCATGACCTATCAATATATAGATAATTGAATTATATTTCCAACGATACCAATTTTTCCTAAATATGATATTGAATCCAAGAGTTATTCCTATTTTACTCCAGCATATCAGGCTGGAAATAGTGTGACGACATTCGTGGAAGCTTACCACATTTGTGATGCCCTATCACGAAGGTCATCAGACTTAGGCAGAAACTAGCTCCTATGTGATGACATTCGTGGTAGTTTAAAACATTTATGATGCTCTATCACGAAGGTCGTCAGCCTTGGGTAGAAACCAGCTCCTAAGTGACGACATTTATGGTAGCTTACCACATTTGTGACTCCTTGTCAAAAATGTCATCAGACTTAGGCAGAAACCATCAATTCCAGCTCCTGTGTGATGACATTTTTGATGGCTTGTCACATATTTGATGCCTTGTCACAAATGTCGCCAGCTATGATTTCAGCAACTGAGAATTTATTTTAGTAAAGGTATTTTGGTCTTTTTCATTCACTTCCCTCGACTTATAACCCTCAAAGAGCATATTATCTTTCATTCTCTTTAGTTAAACATTTTAAAAAGCTCTCTCATACTCTCTCCACCACAAGATTAGGGTTTTCTCTCAAGATCAAAACTCTCAAGAACAAGCCCTAGGGTTTTCATAAAAGAATCTATTTCAAGGAAATTTTGCTGTCAATCTTCACGAATTCTTAATCTAAGGTATGAGTACGTTCATTCATGAATTTTTTTCATCCTGAAGTTCAAGAACCCTTTTCTAGAACTATATATTATGGTTTTCATGTTATGAATGGATTGTTGATCATGTTTATATGTTGAATGATGCCAAGATAGAATCTTTATGTGTTATTATGAATCTATGACATTATATGAGTTGAAAACATGTAAGTTTGATTATTTATGATGAGTAATTCTATGATTTACACCTATACCTAAGTTGTGCATGTAAGGTATTTGATAAAATACCTAAGAGATAAGAAATCATACATTATAGCTAAATTGTGACTAAGGGAAGGATTCATGATAGGCCTCTACGATTCAATGTCATCTATGTTGATAATGTGTCTTGTGAACACTGTTGGATTACTCATGAACTAGTCTTATGGAATTATACTATGCTTACTTGCAAAACCCATTCATGTACAAGATGTAGAATACCCATGTACTTAATGAAATTCCCCAAGTTATGATATTATGGATTGTGGTTGTAATATGGAATGAGCATGATATTGAAATCTATGCAAGAATATACATGTTGTATGAAATTCCCTTCCATGAAATAGATTGTTGAGAACCTGCTTAGTATGAAATCCCTTATTTATGACATTGTGGATTATGGATTCTACTCCTATGATCAAGTCAGTCATTTGTGTCAGTTTTCTTCCATCGAGTTCTGGGGGTACTTGTACCCAAAAAATATAGTTGTGTTCCTAGAGCCATGTCATGTTTTCACGATACTCTCAGTCAAGCCATGATCTATAGAAATCAGTCAGTCATATGAGCCAGGAAACCTCAGTAATCTCAGTAGTTCAGTATTCTCAATAATCTCAGTGCTCTATAACCTCAATAATCATAGTAAATCTCAGTAACTTCAGTACGCTCAACCAGTCCTCAGAACTCAATACATTTTGTTAGTCATCAGAATCCTTTTAACTTACTTTAGCTCCACTAAAACAATACCACTAGTATCAATCTAGTTAATCAGTATCAGTTTAGCTAATTAGTTCAGTTCAGTTATTCAGTTCAACCCAGTTATTACGTTCAGTGTCTTTCAGATGGGAGTAGGATTTAGCACCGAGTGATCCTAGGGATGAGGACTCACACGCTAGATTTGGAATGATATCCTTAGAAGAAATCCCTAAGTTCCAGAACTACATTGCCAGCATAGGTATGATATGTCACCCATTAAATAGGACTGACATACTCAGGGGTCACCCGTTAGAACATTTATATGTATAGGACTGATCCCAGGAGTCACCCACTTGATTAGGACTGACTCTACAGCAGATGTCTTTAATGGTGGTGCAGTACTGACACCCTTCTAGTTAGGGCAGATATTGGACCCCAGTCAGCTTAGCCTGGGCATGTCGGTTAGATGAACACATCCTACAATTTTAGTTATAGAATTAGGGCTTTCAGACATAGTCAACTCAGCTTAGTAGTACAGATTCAGTACTATTAGATACAGTCAATGCTTATCATTGTTAATAGACATCAATATCACCCATTAGCTAGGACTGATCTCAACTATGATTAATCAGTATCAGAATTATTAGATTTAAAGATCACCCACTAGATAGGACTAATCTCAGACTAAGTCAAATCAGCCTTATTATCAGTATACTCATGATTACCCACTAGATAGGACTGATCTCAGATTTAGTTACTCCAAGTAGAACGGAACTCAGATAGTTCTATCAGAACTTAGACTTTCAGATACAGTCACTCAGTATTAGTTACATCGTTTAAACCGATCATCATGGTTAAATCATTTATATCAGTTTTCTGAACTCATGTATCAGTCATATGAGTTATCAGAATTCATGATATCAGTATTCAGCTTCAGGACTGTCAGACACAGTCAACCAACCAGTTCTTCATAATTTGAACTGTCAGAAATAGTCATTCATCTATTTAGTATCTCAGTATCGTTACACTCATTTTGTCAGTATTCAGACTCAGTAGTCAATATCTTCACAAGTTCAGTTATAGTTATGTATGCATGTATGTATTCTCACGTTCATATTAGTTAGCATTGCTCATGCATATGACCCTTTGCATTTAGCCTACCTCACTGTATTCTCAGTACATTCAGACATACTGACGTATTTGCGCTATGGTGCTTTCTCTTATGTTACACCATAGGTTTAGAGGCACGAGCTCCAGATCAGCAGTAGCATTTCAATGATTAGAGTTTGCAGTGAGTCCTTCTCATTCGAGGATAATATGATTATTGCTACATTTACTATTCAGTTTCTAGATGGAGTTAGTTGGAGACATGTTTCTTCAACTCCTTATTCAGACAGTTTAGAGGCTTTCAGACTACAGCATGTCAGATAATTATTATAGTTTTGTCTTGGTATTGTTATACCTTTTTCAGATATTTTTTTATTAGACGTTTATTCATTTTAAACCTTATGGCCTTTCATTTTCATGTTTTCGCATTTAATATATATATTATGCAGTACACAGGTACAAATATCAGTCCTGGGTTAGCTTTTGGTCCTTCGGGGTCATGAGCACTGTGTAGCATTCTGGTTCAGAAAATTGGTGTTACACCCATAAAGCACTCAAGGGGTTTATTTCTTATTTATAACACAATCAAAACACACTCTCTTCTCTCAAAAATATCCATGGTCATGATACTTAGGGTTTCTAAGAAGTTGGTCATCTAAGGGCTCAAGGGTTGATTTCTCTCCATAAAATTCGATATTTCAAGCATGTTACTCTTCCCCAGTTCTCAATTTACGAAATACATGTGTTTTAAATGGTTTAAATTGTATTGATTTGAAAGTGGGGTTTGATGTGGTTGAGGGTTTCACATGGTTTATTCTTAAATTGTTTTCTCATGATTAATTATGCATTGTTTATGCTTTAATAATGGTTTTGAACTTATGGGGTGCATGGGAATGGTAAATAAACTAAAGGGACATGATTTTCCCTAAATTGATGTTTTGAGATTAGAATTAATTTTGAATAATTGTGTTCCATCAACCCACTAGTGTAACTGGCTTTGAATTGTGAGATTCTCTCTTGGTTTGACTTACACACCTATATTATAGCATTGCATAAATGATTATACAATGAACATGGATTTTAAAAGTCTTGTTAGCTATAATTTGATTTAATGAGCAAAAAGGGTTGAGGAATTCCCCTAAGTTAATATGATTATTATGGCATAGAGACAAGCTTACAAGTGCAAGGGTATGACGATACCCATGGTGTGCCTTAACAGTTGGTTCATTGGTTAATAAATGGGTTACGTGAAACTTTCTTTAAATTAGGCTTAATGAGGATTACATAGCAAAGTCATAAAGGTGTGGGTCTTAGATGACTTGTACTGTAAATTCATGTTTGCTGATATGAGGTTTGGTATTGATGACATGTGTGCCTAATTCACACTATTACTACATTGTATCTTAGATTAACGTAGGGTCGGGACATTCCCTGGTTTTCCTTGATACCTCTTGTTTGTGTGGCTAACGTGCACTGGGTCCTTTTCAGCAGAGGGAGATAAACCCATATATCCCTTGTATGCTTGTTTATGATGATTGAGCTACATAGTCTAGGATAAAGTTTACTTCATGCTAGGCCTTGTTCCTTGTCCCGGCATGACATGCTTATACAGATATATTAAAATGTTTATTGGTTTTAAATGAATTAAAATATGGATCATGACACTATTTTATCCCAAATACTTAAGTTACATGCTAGTGCTCAACCCACTAACCATCTTCGGATGCTATATCCCCATGCGATGCATGAACCAGAGATACTTCATACTTTTCCTGTGTAGTGTTGGGTGTATCGGCTCAGTTCATCAGTCATTGGTGGTTAAGTAGTGAGATTCCGTTCTCCAAAAGACTTGGTCATTTTATAAGTTTCCTTTCTTAGACTAAAATTAAAGAGTCCACATTAACATTAGTATTGTCATTGTTAGCATCGGAGGCATGTCCCGACTTAGATTGGCTTTCGATATTATTTAGATGCTTTGTGGATATTGTTGTGGACTTTGGTGGTTTTGGTTATTGGTTGTTGGATATTTAATTATCTTGGATTCCTTTGAGCTTTTATAATTTATCTTGTTATATGTACGAAATTAAGCCTTTGTTGGGCATTGTGTCCAATTTGACTAGGTCCTAGTTTGGGTCGTGATAGCTAATGAGGTATTGATCACCAATTATTTGGATCTTTAACCAAAGGGTGCAACTTCGTGTATTGGCACTGGCCAGAATCGCTTCTGTGCTCTTTCCACCCGTTAGAATTCTAAGGCATCTCCTGATGTTATTAATGGTACATTACAACTCTTCTCTCGATGTTTACTATTTTCTTGATTCAGGTTCTACCCTATCTTATGTAACTGACACGACCCAAACTAGGGTTTGGCTGTGTTAGGTATCTCAAGTTCAATAAGGATTGGAGAGCACCCCTAATACCCAAACCATCAACCACCTTACACCCCATGTCGAATGAATTCTAAACATATAACAATATAAGAAAATAGCAATTTAAAGACATTATGATAAGTATATAACCAAAACCAACCACCACCAATATCTAACCAACCAATACCGCCCATGTCAACAGTAGTCCAACAAATCCTCTAATCAAAACTAAAGAATATCCAGTTGGGACATGCCCCCGACCATAGACAAAACAAAGACCAAAAGGAATAGCAAAGATATAAGATATCCATAGAATGAAATGGGGTCTTCCAAAGTATGGAACATCACCACTTCAGTCTGACTCAAAAGTTATCCCCAAATCACCTAGTCACTAAGCAGGAGGAGTGGAAGTATGGTCGGTTCCTCAATCACATGGGGATACAGCATCCAAAAATGGTTAGTAGGGTAAATACTAGCATGTGAATCAGGGATAAAGATAAAGTGATGACATCAATCCAAAACTAAGTCAAACCAATGCACATAACTGTATGCAAATACATACACACACATATATATACACACACACACTCCCCATGCCGGGATAAGGAACAAGATTTGCATGCACTTTAAAACCATAACCTGGGTTGTATAGTGTTACCATCATAATCCACCCACGGGCTATGTGGGTCTAGTGTTACCCCCTAAATGGGCACTAATGCGTGTTAGCTGCACGAACTGGAGATATTATAAGTCGTAGGGGATTCCCTTGTACCCTTCACCCTCAATGATACATATGTACGTGTATATACTTAGGGGATTCCCTTGTACCCCACAAGCACATGGTCATCAAGATAAACTTGAGTTTCCAGTGTCAACCTTTCAGGCTCACACCTTCAAGGCTAGATAGCACAACCCCCTTTATTTCCCAATTAAAATAATTAACACATAACCAAACCACCAATTCCAAGAGTTAGTTATTAAGGCATTATTAAGTGTTATCGTCATACTGACTAAAGCTTGTGTTGCACCCAGGTGCACACAAGGGAAAATGGTCTCCCAAGTAATATAGTGGTCTTCAAGAAAGCTGAGTATCGATCCCACAGGGACTTGTGTTAAACAACTCTCTTATTCTAGTTTAATAATTGCGATAAAGAAACCAAAAAAGAGTGTGGAATAATTGTAAACTAAAAATTAAAGTAAAAAATGAATAAATAAAAGTATTGAAACAATCAATTGAGTAAAGCCCAGGGTTAAAGAACTTCAAACAATCATACTATTTCATTAAATTTCATTCGTTAACTTGCTTATCTTGGTTGTTGATTCGTATGGTTAATTGCTTGATCATGGTCTCCTGACCTCTAGTCTATTACTTAATATGGACATTACAACTACACCATTGAGCGGGGATGAAATAATCCAATTATTTATTTTTAATGATGTCCTCCTACATTTGAATCAAGTAAGGCATCTAAGTACATCCTTGTCCTTGACGCTAATTTGAATTCCTTATTTTATAAATGAATACGAACCTTACTTTGTTTGTTCCCATATTCTATCTCCGTATTCTCTCTCCCAAGATCAAAAGGTTGACAATATATGTATTCTAAGGGTGATCAATCCTCAAATTAATTTAATCAAGAATAAACAAACAACCAATAACAATAAGCAAAATTAAATGAACTTAATTCAAAACAATAATACTCATGTTCTTGGATTTAACCCTGGAAAGAGGGAGTTTAGCTGATAATATTCATAATCATGATACAAATAATTGAATACATGTTATGATATAATTCATTCCCTACCACAACATAGCAATTTTTACACCAATAACTCTTACTTTGGGGATTCAATTTCACCTTTTCTCCTCTTATTTTTCAAACACCATAGTCAATCAATTTCACACTAAGTGATTAAGATCTTTGGATTAAATTAAATTCTACCAAAGAAGGGATTAGGTTACATATGAAGCTTTCAAAGAACAAGCTAAAGGCTAAATGGGGTCGACAAAGATTAAGCACAAAGGTAGGTCAAAAGAAGGTATAAAACACGACTGTCAAGGAAATGCCTAAATTATCTCCTAAACCCACACTCTTTATTTTACTTTGCACACACCAGGCATGTCCTAGCATCAATTATAATAAATAATATACAAAAACCTTACACATGCATGGAACATCCTTGACTCACATAGGATCATCATAGACTCTCAGCCAAATAATAGCATGAATTCAAAATAAGCCACAAGTACAAGAGTCATAAACGTGAGCCTATGTGTCTCAAAAATAGTAATTCACCCAATCACATGCTTTTCACAACTAAAATACTTTCACCATATAATAAAAAAAATAGCACCAACAAGATTATCATCTTTATTCCTAAAAAAATAATTTAAATTGACCCTAAAAATGGGAATTTCCCCACCCCACACTTGAAAATCTACTTTGTCCCCAAAGTGAACTTAAAAGTTAGAGATAGAAATACTCCCTAAGGTCTCTAGGCCTATCTAGTAGCATCTTTATACATCAATATGATTCGGGGGACCCCATACTTAGTCTTCGTCATGTTCCTTAGCTAAAGTTTCTAGTACTCAAACTTCCCATCAACGTGTGACTAAACAAAAAGCAAAAACAATATGAAATAAAAACTAGAAACTAAAAATAAAACATACCTTACTTGGGTTGCCTCCTAAGAAGTGCATGATTTAGTGTCACGGCATAATCCAATCATGTTTTTTCCTCTACCTTGAAGATATAAATTTCACTCCAACTTTGCATCCATCTTCTTGCCCTGCTCATATGGAGGTGGTACAAAGGTTAAGGAACTAAGAAATAGATTTTGCATGGTAAATCACTTAGCCTTAAAGTGAGGTATATTTTTATGTTGCTTTTCTTGTGCAGAACTAAGAATATAGGATTTTTGTTTCTTATCTTCAAACTTTACTACTATTTCAGATGATTCCACAGATAAGACATCATCTAAACATAATATAGAAAAGTTCTTTGAATGATGCCCAACAAATCCCACTTTAAAATTTACACAATCAATAACACACTCACTATAATTTGCCTTCTTAATTTCAGTGTCAACAGAAAGATGATAATAGAATGGCTGAAGTTTTTATGTTTTTTTTGCCCCTATGGAGATGGTGGTGGTGGTTCTCCTTAACCTGTTCAGAAATTACATGTTTTGAGTACTCAAACTTCCTAGAATTATCAACAACTTTATCTGCAACTGGTTGGGCAGTCAACTTTGCATCTACCTCCTTAGTTGACTTTTGACCATTGCCCCCAAATATGATTGAATCAAGATTAAAACCACACATATATGTAGAATGATATATATTACCACAAACCACACACCAACTTATGGTCTGCTGCACAGTTTGCAAACAAGTAGGTCCCCTCCAAACACTTGGATCAAAGTCTTGACAAAAAGCCTTATGGTGTGGTCCTCTACAAAAATGACTGAAATCATCATCACTCAAAAAATATCTATCCTAGATTGGAATCTCAAGAAGCGCGTGAGAAATAAAAAAGAATAAAGACACTAAAATTAAAAATTACTAAACTATGTACAACTCAATATAGCTAAAGTGAAAAAAAGATAATTGCTTATTTACAAGTCCCCGGAAATTGGGCAAAAAAATTGTTGTGTCCAGGCACACACGCAAGTATACATGGTATCCTAAGCAATATAGTGGCCTTCAAGAAAGATGAGTATCGATCCCATAGGGACTTGTGTTAAACAACTCTCTAATTCTAGTTTAACAATTGAGATAAAGTAACCAAGAAGAGTGTTGAATAATTGTAAACTAAAAATTAAAGTAAAGAATGTGTAAACAAAAGTCTTGAAACAATCAATGGAATAAAGCCAAGGGTTAAAGAACTTCGAACAATCATACTATTTCATTGAACTTCATTCGTCAGCTTACTTATCTTCATTGTTGATTCATATGGTTAATTGCTTGATCATGGTCTCCCGACCTCTAATCTATTACTTAATATGGACATTACAACTACATCATTTAGTGGGGATGAAATAACCTAATTAAGTGTTTTTGATGCTATCCTCCTATGTTTGAATCAAGTAAGGCATCTAAGTACATCCCTGTCCTAGACTCTAATTTGAATTCCTTATTTTATAAAAGAATATAAAACCTACTTTATTTATTCCCATGTTCTATCTCCCTATTCCCTCTCTCGAGATTAAAAGATTGACAATATATGTATTCTAAGGGTGACCAATCCTCAAAATAATTAAATCAAGAATAAACAAACAACCAATAACGATAAGCAAAATTAAACGAACTTAATTCAAAATAATAGTACTCATGTTCTTGGCTTTAACCCCCAAAAAAGGGCGTTTAGCCAATAATATTCATAGTCAAGATCCAAATAATTTAATATATGTTATGATATTATTAAAAACTAATTAAAGAATTAAAAAAACCTAACAAACTGCAGCAGCCTCTTCTTTTATCTCCAGATACGTCCAAACATTATCCAGGAATTCTCCAAGATTATCTCACAAAGTATGTATATATAATAAAATACTCCTAACCTTGTAGGAAATATACATTGCAAGATTTCAAAGAGATTCCCACCAATATACTCAAACATGTGCAATGTAATGTTATATTTATAGTGGGAAAGTACCTAACCGTCTAGGAATGTGTTTGTATTTTTGCTGTGCTTGGATACAGTGATACGATGTGATGCTCAGTACGTTGGGAACATCAATGTGTCATGTTGGTCATAGCGTTGATGATCTGATGTGTCACTTTGCTATCACGTTGGCTCACTAGAATTAGCCTCCAAAATTTTGGTTAAGTGTTGAACTCCATCCTTTTTCCCATGCCTTTTGTAGTATATTTCCAATGAATTTCTGGCCTTCAAATCATCAATATATCAAAATATTCAGCTTACAAAGCTTCCTACATAATCACACACCACAAATTAAAGATAAAACAAAACACAATATCCTCAGCGATGAATCAAAAAAAGAGCTAAGATACGACTAATTTCCATGATCTTCAACTTATCGCTCCGACTCTTAACTTAATCCAATTGAACTTTGTCCATTACAAACAAGTTATTACATATATAAATACACATTTAAACCATTTGGAAAACATTAAATACATTAGAATCAAACAAAACCAACTAGACACATAACTAACTCAAGTTAGTAAAACTAGTTTTCTCGATTGAACTCTAAATGACTCAATTAAGTTCAAACTTGTTTGAAAACACTCTGAACCATCGTAATCGCACACTTAGACACTTATATTCTTATATATATAATATTAACGCATAAAACACACAAATTATCCTCAAAACAAGGCTAAATAAGCTAGAATAGTAACACTAGAATGCATAAATACACCCAACATAAGCTTGCAAGCAATTTTAGTAATCCAAGACTTACGGGATTCCCATTTACCCTGTATACTCAATTATTAAAATCACTTGGGGGATTATTGTGTACCCTGCAAGTCTTTCATTATAAAATCACATGGGGATTTTCATGTACCCTACAGGGCTTTCATTATAAAATTACTTGGAGATTCCCGTGTACTCGACAATGTTTTCAAAACTATCCTTAACAAATTAACCATTTATGCCATGCATTAGTTTCAAGAAACAAACTAAACCAAGTAATAATGTATAAACCAAAATCAATTATGCAAGTGGGTTAAGGTTGTTACGAATTTCCTTACCAAACCATTTAAGTTGGGGATTCCTTTATACCCCTATTTCCATGATTTACCAATATTAGGAATTTCATTGTACCCATGTCCATCCACCATTCCCATGCACCCTAAAACATTTACCAACTATCAACTTTACCAAAGTAATTTCATAAATAACATAGAAAAAGCATTTAAACGAATCGTATTCAAAACCCTCAACCCATAGTTCAAAACCCCACATCAATATATCATGAACAATACTTTAAATCAAATGATTTTACAAAATTAACAATGAGAGAAGAGTAACATGTTTGAATTACAAAGAATTATAGAGAGAAATCGACCCCTTGAGCCCCTAGGTGACTATTTCCTAGAAACCCTAAGTTTCTTCCTTGAGAGGATTTTGAGAGAGCTTTGAAAGGTTTTTTAATTTTGTTTCCTAGTTCTAATGATACCCTAAAGGGGTTATAAGATGTGGGTTTCAATTTGGGTAAGAGGGGAGATATACAGAATGTCCTTTAACTTGAAAGCTGAAAAAGTGTCACCTTTGACAATGAGTCAACCATTGACTCGTAACCACTTCTTATGATGTACCACCATGAGACGTAACTAAGACAGTGACTAGGAAACCACTCACTGCTGACCTTACGACTCAACCCACCAATTCGTAGTGAGACCCTATGACTCGTAAGGTCCAATTGTAATTAATAGAGAACCCAAATGGGTCAGATACTAGAGACCCTACGATTTCATCTCATGACCCATAAAAAGTCCTTATGACTCATAGTAAGCTACTTGTACTCAAAGAAGAACTTAGCCACTAACTCTTTGATTTGGTTATGACTTGGGTCCTTAGGACCTGTAACTACTTCCTGCGACTCGTACCCATAAGTCATACCCAGGATATTAACTCAAGAACCATCCACTAGACACCTTACGACTAGGGTCACCTGACCCGTCAAGATACCCTACAACTATTAGAATGAGTCATAACCAAGGCAGTAGGCCCAAAGCTTAAGAAGTTTTTGAGGGACAAAACCTAGGGCATTTCAGTAATCCCTGATGTAGCTGTGAATTTTTGTTTTCATCCTGAAAATATTTCCGACCCCTTATCAATTTATACTCTAGTAGGTGATTGATGAGTGGTAAATTTAACACTCATTAACATTGAAGTTTGTGCACACTAATATGATTTGGAGATATAAATAAGAGAATTTTACTAGTTAAATGCACTACTTTTTACATTTTATAGGTACACAGGTGATGAAAAGAAAAGATATGGAATTGAGATTTAAAGGGATCAAAGAGAAAAGAGAAGTGTAGTTAAAAGACCCTGATAAGAATGGACCTCAGTTACTGTGATCGCAGTCTAAGTGATGTGATCACGACCAGTCAATATAGGTTAAATACAACAATCATGATGATCTGAAGGCAATTAATATGATCGCGATCGTGGGTAAGCTGCCGAGATCGCGTAAATGCGAGTTTATGGCCAAGGGACAGAAATGAAATTTCACGGAGTAGGTCCTAAATCCAATAGCGGCAAAAATCCCTTCACTTGGATTATTATTGAACTTTGAATTTGAAATTGGAGACTTGAAAAAACCCTACTAAATTAGGGAAAATCATTGAGGTTAATTTGTAAATTAGTTTTGGTTGCAATTAAAGTTGGATATTGGATTACTCTTTATTGCAAGATATAATGGTAGCATTGAACAACCAATTTGGTATATTCCTCCTTCCTAAATTCATGAGTAGCTAAGTAGTTTGTCTTGGGATTATGCTAAACTAAGGTGAAATTATGTGTTGGATGTGATGTATTTGCATAGATTTTAGTTTGTTTATGATGGCTTTTACTATTTCTTGTTTGATTTAGTTGGGGATTTGTAGGTGAAAATCCTAAATGCCCAAAATGGATTAATGGGTGAAAACCCCAAGTTTTTGAAAGCTTACATCATCATTAAAAGAGGGATGCGGGTGGACTTTTGGAACCCATATCATCCTTGAATGAAGGATATGGGTGACAAAGCAATAGTGGATAATAATGGACGTAGTTTTAATATTCTTGCTATCTTTGAAATAAGGGTGAGTAAAGAGTTGGCTTTGTCTTGGGAATATTCCTAGAAATAGGGATGCCTATTTGAGGCATTAGGCGGTTTTAATTGACACACTCGTGAGGTACCTGAAAGGGTCAATGAGTGATATTCATGAATTTTTTTTGACAAAATAACCTAAAGGATCTTCGACCTATTCTACCATATCGTTAATGACTAGAATTTACACCAAATATGCATGCACCCATGCATAACTTGCCCTTAGTTAGACATAATCCCAAGATCCTTCTCATATTGAATTTTCAATCACAATTGTTACCTATTGTTTATTAGCTTGAGTAGTCTTTGAAAAAACCACATTCCAAACCAACCCCCATTTTAAATCAAGTATTTTAATTTATTTACATTACGGGTATTTTTTTAGTAACTATTAACACCCATAAGATTAGAAGGCTAATTCCACTCCTCGAGGATTCTACCTCAACATAAGTTGAGATTTATTAAAAATGATCATCCTCTACCAAATACAATGGTATAGGTGACCGTTATCAAAATAGTGCCATTGTCGGGGAGTCAAATTTAGTTTTCACTTATGCGATGTTGAGTGTTACTTTGAGTATACCCGTGGTGATTTTGTTTTAATTTACTTGTTTTTTAATTTCTTTATAGGTAATCATTATTTATTCTGAATCACTATGAGCCAAGAAGGGATTATATCAATTAATCATATGAATATACTGAAGCTACAGATTTTCTTTGCGATGAAGAGAATACTAGTTCCATCTGTATTCCCCCTACCAGGGGAAATAATATATTTTATGTCATAATTGTAATGCCTTAATTGCTTATAATGAAGGGCCTATTCAGGGGTCAAGCTCATGAGGATCCCAATTTGAATTTGAAGAACTTTATAGAAGTTTGTGCCCCCTTTGATATTGGACACATTTCGCAAAAATCCTTAAGGTTGCGTCTCTTCCCATTTTCTTAATCAGGTGAGGCAGTTTTGTGGCTTCGATCTCTTCTAGCAGGGTTAATCACTTCATGGGTTACACTTATAGAGACTTTCTTGAAATCATAAATTTTGTCAATTTCATGGTGAGCCTTTGTATGAAGAATGGGGGAGATTTAAGGAGGAGCTTTTGATATGCCCTAATTATGAGATGTTGGAAGAGATGATTCTTCAAGTCTTCCATAGGGCATTGGACCAAACCAACGAAAACCATAGTGGACAATTCATTTGGAGGATCCCTTATAAAATGGTCATATGGGGTTGCATCAAAAATATTAGATCAATTGGCTAGTTTGTCTAGGGGTTGGCACAGGAAGGATGCCGAGGTGGCCGTAGGGGCTTCTTACCCATCTTTGTGTGTCAAGATCAAGTATGTCAAGAGGAGGAAAGAGATACAAGCATGATCAAGGTAGTGTCACACCTTGAAATTCTTATTAAACATATGTTAGGGACCTCCATTGAAAGATTCCACGTTATAGATGAAAAGGATACCAAGGAAGTTGAAGATAAGGAAGAAAAGGTACTTGATGATCGGAGGAGATGGTTTCCAAATTATCTGGAGGATTTCCACGTTACCTCTCAAAGAAAATGTGGGAATCAAGGTTGGAATAATAAAAACTAGGGCATACCTCAATGTGAAAGAGAGGGATGCATTAATGAAGATATTTTTATTTGAATCTTGGTTGGAGTGGAACGGACGGACAAAATAGTGAAAGAAATAAGGAATTATTTCTACAAGCTTCATCAAATAGTGGAGTCTTATTCAACCGCCATCTAAAAAATAGAAGCAAAATTAAATCAAATATCGGTGCACCTCATGGAAAGCCAAAATAAAGAAGTACCAAGTGGTATGGACACAAATTCTATTGTTACTCGAAGTGGAAAATTTCTTGGCAAAGGTGTGGAACTTGATGATGATCCCAACAAAAGAGAAAATGATGAGCAAACAAATGTGAAGAGAAAGAGGCCGAATAATGATGAGTCAAGGCCAAATGAGGTTACCCTTGAAAATTCAAAGAGAAAGAATGTCAATTATCTCAATTCCACCTATCACAATTCCTCCTCCTTTCCCCAAATTATCTCAATTCCACCTATCATAATTCCTCCTTCTTTCCCTCAACGGTTCTTGAAAAAAGGGGAAAATGCTAAGTTAAAAAAGTTCCTTGATAAATTTAGCAACCTCTCCATAAATATTCCTTTAATAGAAGAATTGAAAGATATGCCAGAGTATGCTAAATTTCTAAAGGAGTTGGTCTCCAAGAAGCAGCTTGTGGAGGCTGAGATAATAGAAATAACACATTATTATAGTGCCATTATGTCAAGAATGATGGAGAGAGAAGAAAGATCTTAATGCCTTCATAATTTTATGTACCATCGAAATGTTCAAGTTTGCAAAAGCCTTTTATGACCTTGAGGCAAGTGTAAATTTAATGTCATATGCCATAATTCACAAGCTCGGATAGGGGAAACCACAGCCCACCATAATGAGATTGATCATGGATGACTGATCCATTAAGAAACCTATGGGAATAATTCATGATGTGCTAGTTAAAGTCAACCGGTTTATCTTCTCAATGAACTTTGTGATCGTTGATTGTGTTTTGGACCATGAAATTTCTATTATTCTCAAAAGGCCATTCTTAGCCATCGAAAAAGAATTGGTAGATAAAGAATGTGGTGAGATAAAGTTTTGCCTAAATAATGAAGAGGTTTCTATAATGTATGCAAGTCTATGAAGCAACCAATGGATTTATAGGTAGTATCAGTGGTTGATGTCTTTGATGGTGAGGTGGCAAATCATATTAATGTGAGTTTTATGGATGATCCATTGGTAGGGGTTTTGTGGAATTATGAAAGATAAGAAATCTAAGAGTTAGATAAAGTGGTTGCATCTTTAATGGGACTTTGATCTTATACCAAGAACCTGGTAAAGTTGGATCTTGATCGTAAAGATTGTGAGAGCCCACTCATAAAACCCACTATTTTTAGCCAACCAAAATTGAATTAAAATTATTTTTGCCCTACCATAAATATGTGTCTTTGGGGATACAGATAATTTACCTATCATCATTGCTGATCTTGACCCCTACCAAGTGGAAGCTTTAAAGTTGATGGTAAAAAAGTTCATTCAAGCCATCGGACGGACAATTGAGAATATCATAAGAATATCCCTCAATATTTATTCCTACACGATTATGTGGCCAGTGTGGAATATAAAATGAGGATAAATCAAACCATTCAAAAAGTGATAAAGAAGGAAACTATAAAGTGGGTTGACGTGGGAGTCATCTATCCAATCACTAATAGCACTTGGATTAGCCCGGTGCAATATGTTCTAAAAAAGGTGGCATTATGGTAGTTGAGAATGAAAATAATGACCTTATTCTCGTCTGACTAGTCATGGGATGGAAAGTATGCATGTACTATCAAAAGTTGAACTCAGACTAAAAAAGATCAGTTTTCTATGCACTTTATGGACTAAATGCTAGATAGGTTAGTCGGGAAGGGTGATATTGCTTTCTAGATAGTCATTCAAGGTACTGTCAAATTTTTATTATCCCTGAAGACCAAGAGAATACAATTTTCACTTGCCCCTATAGTACATTTGAATTCAAGTGGATGTCCTTTAGTTTGTGAACACACCGACAACTTTTTAACATTGTATGCAATAATTTTTTGCTTATATAGTTGAGGATTCGATGGAAGTATTAATGAATGATTTCTTGGTGGTAGGGAAATCCATTGAATCATTTCTTGAGCATATAAGAAAGGTAATTAAGATATGTGTGGAAACCAACCTTGTCCTCAATTGGGTGAAATGCTATTTCATGGTCAAGGAGGGTATTGTACTGGGCCACAAGATCTTGGGGAAGGGAATACAAGTTGATCAATCTAAGGTAAAGGTAATAGCCAAGTTGCCACCCTTTTTTTGTAAAGGGTGTTTGGAGCATCCTTGGGCATACAGGGTTCTAACAATGATTTATCAAAGATTTCTCAAAAATAGCTCATCCCATGTGCAAGATCCATTAAAAGGAGAAAAGATTCCATTTTAATGATTTATGTTTGAAGTCTTTCAATTATCTTAAGGAGTTGCTTATTTTGGCTCTCATTATTGTAGCTTTGGATTGGTCATCCCCATTTGAAGTGATGTGTGATGCAAACAGGATTGCATTAGGGGTGGTATTGGGAAAATGCAAGGAAAAGCTATTTCACCCTATCAATTGTGTGAGCAAGATCTTAAATGATGCCCAAAGTAACCACATTATTAACGATAAAGAATTATTGGTGGTGGTATATTCTTTTGAGAAATTATATGCCTACTTTCGAACAAAAGTGGTGGTGCACACTGATCATGCCGCCCTTAAATACCTCATGGCGAAGAAGAAAGCTATTCTGTATCTAATTAGATGGATCCTGCTCTTGCAAGAATTTGATTTTAAGGTGAATGATAGAAAGGGTTGAGAAAGATGTGTGGCCTACCATCTTTCTCGTCTTGACAATAATCATAGGGAAATTTAGATTGATGATGCTTTTCTCAATGAGTTAGTCATGTCAATCTCAGGAAAAGGTGCACCATGGTACGCCGACTATTCTAATTATGTGGTGAGTAGTATACTCCCTGGGGGGCTTAGCTATTATCAAAATAAGCAGTTCTTGTTTGATGTAAAATATATTTTTTGGATGAACCCTTCCTATTTTGGGAGTGCACGAATGGTGTGATTATGGGTTGTGTCATGAAAGGTTAAAAGAAGGATATTCTTAAAACATGTCACTCCTCACCTTTTGGTGACAACCATGGGGAAATCTAAACCATCGCCAAAATCCTTCAATGTGGGTATTATCGGCCCACCATTCATAGAGATACCATTGAGTGGGTGAAAGCATGCCATCAATGTCAAATGCAAGGTGGAATTTCGAGAAGACATGAAATGCGCTTTCAAATGAATCTTGAAGTTTAACTCTTTGATGTGTGGGGAATCAATTTTATGGGCCCTTTTATGAACTCCTTTGGAAAGAAATATATATTTGTGGCAATAGATTATGTTTCTAAATGGATGGAAGCTATAGCATTTTTTAACATAGAGAGCAAGAGCGCTACTTTCTTTTTAATAAATACATCTTTATATAATTTAGAACCCGCGTGCTATCATAATGACGAAGGCTCACATTCTTTCAATCTGATATTTGGGGCACTTCTTGACAAATATGGGGTGAAGCACAAGGTTGATACCCTATATCACCCCCAAACAAGTGGCCAAATCAAAGTTTCCAATCGAGAAATCAAAGCCATACTCAAGAAGGCCATGAATATAGGTCGAATAATTAGGCAAGGCAACTTGATGAGGCACTTTGGGGATATAAAACGACCTAAAATCCCCCAATTTGTATGTCTCCCTACCAATTGGCGTTCGGTAATGCATGTAAATGCCCATCGAGCTTGAGCATAAAACCTTATAGGCTTTGAAGAAGTTGAACATAAATTAGAGAAAGACTTTCGAGTTAAGGATCACTAAACTTCACAAGTTGGAGGATTTCGAACTCAAAGCCTATGAGAGTTCCACATTGTTTAAGGAGAAAATGAATAAATGGCGTGTCGCTAAAATTAAGTCAAGAATTTCATATAGGCGAGAGTGTACTCCTTTTTAATTCTTATTTGAAACTCTTTGCGGGAAAGCTTCATTCCAAATGGTCATTCCTTTTTGTGATTTCAAATGTATACCCTAGTGGTGACATTGAATTAGAAGATCATGAAAAAAACGATTTGTTGTAAATGGCCAAAGGGTGAAACACTACAATGTGGGAGGCTCCGTGGTGGCCAAGGTAAAGTTTGTACTTTTAAATACCCTACATGGTGGTAAAGGACATGTTATGCCGCAATGTTAAATTAGGAGCTTGGTAGGAGGAAACCCATACTTTACACACTTATTGCATTTTTGATGTTTTTAGGTGTTTTGACACAAGTTAGAAGTCCAAAAAAATATGGGAAAAATAGAGCTAGAAATGGCAGTTGTGTAGTAAATAGAGCAAAATAGGGAAAATCAACCTCAGATGCTACGATCATGGTCTGCGATTCGCGATCGTGGTACATCCACTCGTGATCACGGCATCCCCAAAGAAGATGTGTTGCTTCTTAAAGGAGTCCCTTATAACCCTTGTACTTCTTTTGTCTCCTGTAATAAGGACACTTCTAGTCTTTAAGTTGGGGAGATTAATTTTATGTTCAGGCACCATAATCTAAAAATTGTTACCTCAATCATAGATATTGTTGTGCTTCTTGTGATTAATTTCAGATGAATCTTTCCCCGTGATAGATTGAGTGATGACATTCTTAATGCAAAATCTTTGTGTTTGGGTTTTGAGCCATTGATGCAGGGGAACTCTGAGTACCCCTAGCATCAGAGCTATAAATTCAAGGGAAATCAAAGTACCTGTGGCATTGTGGATTCGGGATCTCACATATACTTATGGTGAAGTCTAAGTATCCATATGGTGTGCCCTTATAAAAGCCGAAATATAAGATAACGGCTTGGGTTAGTTCCATAATAGCAAATGGTGCATGGTGAAAATCCGAAGCAAACACCCCTCCCCATCCAAAAAGTTATGAAAACCAAGAGCATGGACTTAAAAATTTTGTAACAATACTTTACCTATTTTTGTGAATTTGAAGTCATTAGTTTGTAGAAATTGGCAAATACTCCTTTTTATCTCTAGTAGGAAGTGCAATTGAGCCTCTTTGAGGAGTTTGCATGTCTTGTGAGCTGAGCATGATTATCTAACTCTCATGCATAATTATATCATCTAGAACTTTCCCCATTGTTCTCTCAATGCTAATTGTGTCTATACTTGGTTGGAGAGATGATCTTAGGCCTTCCTTATAGAAATAAGAACCCACTTTAGACTAAATAGCCTACCCATACATAACGTAGTATCCTTAAATACCTATTTTGAGACTTCAAGCATTTCTTTGGAGACCATCTTATAAGACTTGAACCTTTCTAAGTTTTCCCTCTTTTGTACCCTACCATCCTTGAACTCGAATAATGTAAATTGAGGCTAAATGCCTAAGTTGGGGGTGGTGAGTTTGGAAAGGATGACCTTGAGCCATGATAATATAAGTAGATTCCTATGATGCTTAGCAAAGAAAGAAGAGTGAAAAAGTGAAAAAGAATGGGCTCATCCAAGAAAGGAATACATGAGATAGCAAAAGAATTAGTTGAAAAGAAAATTCTTCCAAAAGAGTTAGGTAAATCAAGGTTGTTAATGTAGGCATATGTGAATTTTGGAAACAAATAAAATGGTCCATGGTAAAATTTTGGGTGAAAATAGTGTGATTTAGATGTTCAAGGAGGGTGTAGCCACTTTGTTGCTAAATGATTTCATACCCCTTCCCGAACCTACATTAAAAACTCAAAAAGTCCTTTGAGATCTCAAACCAAGTGTAGTCATTGTAGTGGCGATTGAAAATAAGGGCAAGCCTATGGTATTACACTTGTTAGCATTGAGAGTTTATTTTTGAGAGAGAGTGTTTCGCACTAACATCCCTTGTTGCAAATTTGATAATTTGGTGTGTGGATTTTCCTTCTTGTAAGGCAGCATATAAACGACTTGAGGTAGGTGAAATTATAATCTTCCTGAAAAAGAGGCAAAGAAGTATAGATGAGTTGATTTTGATAGGGAGTTACCTCTAGAGAGTTGGTGAGTGTTGCATTATTATTCCTCAAAGTCCTTTGCATCTTCATATTATGTTTCATGTTGAGGGGAGTTGTGAGAATAGCTTTTGCCATGTGGAGAGCTACTTGTGGCACCAATCAAGTTTGAAGTCATTGAGATCATTCAGTTATATAAATGGGATTAAATTTTGCATTGTCTCATTGAGTAAGAAATAGTGTTGCTTGAGGACAAACAAAGATTCAAGTTGAGGGTGTTGATGAGTAGTGAATTTACCACTCATTTACATCCAAATTCGTGCACACTAATATGATTTAGAGATGTGAATGAGATAATATTTTTTAGTTGAATACACTAATTTCCATATTTTGTAGGTATATAGGTGATAAAAAGGAAAGCTATGGAATTGAGCTTTAAAGTGATCTAAGAGAGAAAAAAAGTGTAGTTGGAAGGCCCTAAGTAGGAATTGGTCTCAGTTACCATGATCATGGATGGTCACGATAGGTTAACTACAGTAATTGAAATGATCTAAAGGTAATCGCAGTGATCAATATTGCAGTTAAGATGCCACGATCGCGGTAGTATGGGTTTACGGCCTAGGGGCAGAAATAAAATTTCACATAGCTTGTCCCAAATCCAAAAAGGGAGAAAATCCCTTTACTTGGATTATTATTAAACTTTGAATTTTAAATTAGAGACTTTAAAAAGCCAACCAAATTGGGGAAAATTATTGTTGTTAATTTTTCAATTAGTTTTGGTTGCAATAGAAGTTGGATATTGGATTACTCTTTATTTCAAATATTAAGAAAAGCATTGAACGACCAATTTGGTATATTCCAATTTCCTAACTTCATGAGTAGCTAAGTAGTTCATCTTGGGATTATGTTGAAATATGGTGCAATTATGTATGCGTTGTGATGTATTTGTAAAGATTTGAACTTGTTGATGATGGGTTTTACTATTTCTTGTTTGAATTAGTTGGGATTTTTGGGTGAAAACCCCAAATGAGCAAAATAAATTTATGGGTGAAAACCCCAAGTTCTTGAAAGCTCACATCATCCTTGAAAGAGGGATATGAGTGACAAAGCAATAGTTGACAATAATGGATATAGTTTGCTATCTTTTCACTATCTTAGAAATAAGGGTGAGTAGAGAGTTGGCTATGTCTTAGGAATCTTTCTTGAAATAGGGATGCCTAATTAAGGTCTTAGGTGGTTTTAATTGACACACTCGTAAGGTACCCGAAAGGTTTAATGAGTGATATAAATGAGGTTTTGTTCACAAACAAACCTCAAGGATCTTCGACCTTGCCTACCAGATCGTTAATGACTAGAATTTGCACCAAATCATCATGCACTCATGCATAACTTGGCCTTAGGTAGGCATAATCCCAAGATCCTTGTCATATTGAATTTTCAATAACAATTGTTGCCTATTATTTTATACATTGGATAGGCTTTAACAAAGTCATATTCCAACCCCAACCCCCCAATTTTAAATCATATATTTTACTTAATTACATTACGGGTATATTTTTCGTAACTATTGACACCCATAAGGTAAGAAGGACAATTCCATTCCTCGAGGATTCGACCTTAACATAAGTTGAGCTTTAGTGGTAACTATCATCCTCTACCAAATGCAATAGTATAGGTGAGCGTGATCAAAATGATACCATTACCGGGGAGTGCAATTTAGTCACTTGTTCAATGTTGAGTGTTACTTTGGGTATACCTATTGTGGTTTTGATTTACTTTGTTTGTTTTTTTGTTTTTTTTAGGTAATCATTATTTCTTCTGAATCACCATGATCCAAGAAGTAATCATCAGCAATCCATCATATGAATATATTAAAGCTACGGATTATCTTGGCGATGAAGAGTATGCTAGTGCCATCCATATTTTCCCTACAAGGGAAATAATGTATTTTATATCATGAGTGTCATACTCCAATGGCTTCAAGTGAAGGGACTCTTTGGGGGGAAAGCTCATGAGGATCTTAATTTGTATTTGAAGTACTCTATAGAAGTTTGTGCCCTCTTTGATATAGCACACATCTCGCAAGAATCCTTAAGGTTGCGTCTCTTCCCATTTTCTCTAACAGGTGAGGTGGTTTTGTGGCTTCGATCTCTTTCAGCTGGATCAATCACTTCATGGGTTACGCTTATGGAGGATTTCTTAAATCAATACTTCCCACCTTTAAAATTATGGGATGAAATCATAAATTTCCATCAATTTCATTGGGATCCTTGGTGTGAAGTATGTGGGAGATTTAAGGAGAAGCTTCTGAAATGCCCCAATCGTGAGATGCCGGAAAAGATGATTCTCCAAGTCTTTTATAGGTCATTGGACAAAACTAACAAAACTATAGTGGACAATTTATCCATTGGATCCTTTATTAAATCATCATATGGGATTGCATCAATGACATAAGATCAATTGACTAGTTTGGATAGGGGTTGCCACACGAAGGATGCCAAGGTAGCCATGGGGCCTCCTTTATCATCCTTCATATGTCAAGATCAAAGATATCAGGAGGAGGAAAGAGATGCAACCATGATCAATGGTTAACCTTAAAAATTCAAACATGAAAGAATGTCAAATTTTCACAATGCCACCTATCACAATTCCTCCTCCTTTCCCTCAACGGTTCTTGAAAAAAGGAGAAAATTCTAAGTTCAAAAAATTCCTTGATAAATTTAGCAACCTCTTCATCAACATTCCTTTAATAGAATCATTGCAAGATATGTCTAGGTATGCTAAATTTATAAAGGAGTTGGTCTCCAAGAAGCGACTTATGGAGGATAAGACAATGGAATTAACATATCATTGTAGCGCCATTATGTCAAGCACGATAGCAAGAAAGAAAAAAGACCCTGGTTCCTTCATAATTCAGTGTACCATCAGAATATTCAAGTTTGCAAAAGCCTTATGTAACCTCGGTGAAAGTGTAAATTTAATTCCATATGTCATATTTCTCAAGCTCAAATTGGGGAAACCACAACGTATCACAATGAGATTGCTCATGGCCGACTGATCCATTAAGAAACCTATGGGAATACTTCATGATGTGTTATTTAAAGTCGAATGGTTCATCTTCTCAGCCGACTTTGTGATCCTTTATTATGCTTTGGACCATAAAACTCCTATTATTCTCAAAAGGACATTCTTAGCCACCGAAAAAGCATTGATAGATGTGAAATGTGGTGATATGAAGTTTTTCCTAAATAATGAAGAGGTTTCTTTCAATGTATGCAAGTCCATGAAGCAACCAATGGATTTACAAGTAGTATCGATAATTAATACCACTGATGGTGAGGTGATTAATCATGTCAATGTGATTTTTGTGGATGATCCATTGGTAGGGGTTTTGTGGAATTTTGAAAAAAGAGAAATCAAAGAGTTTGATATAGTGGTTGCATCTTTTCCAGGACTTGGATCTTATACCAAGAACCTAATAAAGTTGGGCCTTAATCTTAAACACTGTGATAGCTCACCCACAAAACTATCCATGCTTGAGCCACCTAAAATTAAATTAAAGCCATTGCCTCCTAATGAGTGGTGATTTCACCACTCATTCACACTCATTATTAATGCACATTACCTTGTTTTGAATGAGTAGATGAGACATTATTCTGGTTTAATGCGTTAATATCCATTCTTAATAGTTATAGGAGTTGAAAATACAAAGAGATATGGATCGAAGCTTGAAAGGATCAAACAATAGTAGAAAAAGTACAGCTGAAGACCTATAATGAAATAGCCTTATCTACCACAGTCGCGGTCAGTCAAAATGGTCAATCAACCGCAACCGCAAAAGTCAATTACGGTAATATAGCTGTAATCACAGCCAAACTTGCGTGATTGCGACTTAGTTAAAATGTTCAGCCCAAGGGCAAAATTGTAATTGTACATGCTGACCCCAATTTGAACAAAAAGACTTAAACCCTAATTTTATGCATCATTCAATTCCATCGCATTCCTTTTTCCCAATTTTCGAGGTTTTATCTTGAGACTTTGTAGCCTCTATTTTTGGAGAAGAAAATATTACATAAATTTTTGGTGAAGAATACATTAGAGACTTTCTAAGTGGAAGATTTTCTCACTTCCATTGTTGATTTTGCAGGAGAACCAAGTTTGAAGTATCATTCGCTTAGATCTTCTACAACTTTGATTCAATAGAGATCATGAGTATATCTATGCTTATTTATCTTATGTGTAGCTAAATCTCTCTTTCGGGGTTATGTGTGAATAGGGATTAAAGTATGTATGAGTTGTGATTGTTAGGATCTATTTGGTAGTTCATGTTTATGGGTTCTATTATTGCTATGTTATTTTGGTTGAAATTTAATGGGTGAAAGCTCCAAATACCCATATGGGTTTGATGAGTGAAAGCTCCAAGTTCTAGAAAGCTCAATACCATCTTCGAAAGAAGGATTTTGGGTGAACTTAGGAATCCATATCATCGTCAAAAGAGATATATGGGGACCAAAGTAATGATAGACAATTATGCATGTAGTTTGCTAAATATTTGCTATCTTTGAAATAAGGGTGAAAGTGAGGAGGACTATGCTTTGGGTGTCATCCTAGAAATAGGAATGCCTTGATAGAGTTTGTGGTTGTTAATTGTTGAACACATCCATTCGGTATTCGAAAGGATCAAATGGTGAAAGTTTGGTATTTTGTTGAAAGATTAGCTTCAAAATCTATAACCAAGCCTATCCATATTTGACTTACTAAATAGATGTTGATAACTAACTCCTACATGTCACTCCCTTAGTAATGCATAGTCCCAAGATCCATGCATAGTTGTTAAAACTTTAATTATTTGTAACCCCAAATTTATGCTAGAAAACCCCAAAAAGAAACATTAGTGTAGGAACTCAATTCCCTCATTTTATCTTTTGGTAGCATTTGTTGAATTTAACTTATAACTATCATTTTAAATTAATTTGATCACCACTCATATTGTTCCTCGTGGATTCAACCCCGACTCCAAAGTTGGATAAATATATTGACGATGACCACCTTGCATTTAAATTGATGTGTAATTTGAGTGTCTCAAAAAATGGCGCTGTTGCAGTGGAAAAATTTGGCATATTAAACTAGTTTGAGATCTTAGTTATTTTCTTGAATTCAATCTTTTAAATATTTGTTTGTGAATTTTCTTTGTAGGTAGATTTTATTTTACTTTTACTGTTCTTGATGGCATCTTCTAATAAATATGATTTTAATGATTGGAAGTAATATCGTGACCCCCTAATGTTAGTATTGTTATGGACCACACTTTAAGAGAGATTGTAAGTATGCTCCCTGGGGAGAGACTTCACTATCTCAATCCGATTGGGAGTATGGTTTCCCTATGTGTAGACATTTACAAGGACGTTGGAAAGAGTTTCCAAACACCCCCTCCTCATATTATAATAACTGAGTTGCTATTTTCTCTTATGAGCTTGACAGGTTTTATGAAAAAAAAGAGCAACATACCGAGTCCAATAGATGTGACCCAAGGTTTTTTTCTATTTTAGACCGAGTGAAAGCAGCGGGGGAGAATCTGAAAAACTTACGTAAGTCCCAAGATGTGTTCCAATGGGAAACTATAAAGTCAAGGGAATCAGGCAAGGACATAACTCTTGCAAACATCATAACATTTCCCATTCCCTAAGAAGAAATTTATGAAAAAGAGAAACCAAGCTACGATGAAGATCTTGGTAGTGAAGAATCCTTAATGGCTTCCCAACCATCCAACTCACATGAGGGATAAGAAACCCAAATAAAGGAATAGTACTAGATCCAAAAGAAGAATCGATGCTAAATCTCGATGATGACTCTAGTTCATTTTGGGGAGAGTATAATAAGTTGGATGCAAGTCCTAAATTAAGAGAAGGGCCCCATTCAAACCACTTGTCAACATTATGCTTGTTGGATTGGACGAAAGTCTATCTACCCGAGTTAATGATGAAAGTTGGAGAGAAGGAACTCCATTCTTATGTTTTGAATTTGATTCTTATGTTTTGAAATAGACATTCCAACGAAGCATATGGTGAGTCACAGGTTGAGGTATGTTTTATTTTTTTTAGTTTTTTTTACATTACGTAGTTTTTGTTTATGGTGAGTCACAGGTTGAGGGGAAGTCTGAGTATCGGATACCTGAGCTAAGGAGCATGGAAAAGACTGAGTGTGGGGTCCTCAGACCTTCTTGATGTATGAATATACTACTAGCTAGGCCTAGAGGCCTCAGGGGGTATTTCTCTATCTTACTTTTAAGTTCACTTTGGAGACAAAGTAGATTTTTAAGTGTGAGGTTAAAAAATTCCCAATTTTTGGCTTAACTTTTTTTTATGTAAGATATTCTTATTGGTGCTATTATTGATTGTATGGTGCAAGTGTTTTGTTTGGTAAAAGAATGTTGAATGAGTGAATTACTACTTTTGAGACTCTTAGGCTCATGTTTTGACTCTTGTACTTGTTGGCTTAAAATTAAATTCCTATTATTAGTTGGTTGAGAGTCTATGATGATCCTATTAGTTTGAGCACATTCCATATGGGAGTAAGGTTTTTGTATATTCTTTGTTGCGTGTGATGTCTAGAACTTGCCCGGTATGTGTGCAAAGCGAAATAAAGAGTGTGGGTTTAGGAGATGATTTAGGCATTTCTTTGATAACCTTAATTTATACCTTCTATTTGACCTACCCTTTATGTTTAATCTTAGTCATCCCCATTGAGGCCTTAGAGTTTTCTTTGTTGCCCACATATATAGCCTAATCCCTTTTTATGGACTTTAATTTGATCAAAAAGCTCCTAAGCACTTTAATGTAAAATTAAGTAAGGATTTTGAAAAATTAGAGGAGAAAAAGCTCAAAATTGATGCCCTAAAGTCTAGTTATTGGCGTGTGTAATTGTTGTAGTTCGGAGTAGCAAAAATTATTTGAAAAAGTTCCAAATTTTATCCTAGATGTGTTATAATGAACTTATTTTGGACCTGGTCCCTCTTGGACATTGTGCACCTCAACTAAGGCAAATCGCTTAAGTTGAGGGTGGCTATAATAGGGGTGCATAGCATAAATTGGGTGCAAAAAAAAGGAAAAATTAAAAGAATGGTGTACTTCCACCATGTGTTTGTAAAAATACTTAAAAGAGATGGGGCAAAACAAAAGATGTGGGCGGATGAAAAAGTGTAATTTGGTTGTTGGAGATTGGTTTTAAATGTATGATGTAGTGTATTAAAGCACTTAGGGAATAAAGTCACTATTCTTGGACAAAATAGTTCCTACCCATCCCTAGCCTACATTAAAACCTGGAAAAGACCTAATTGATCTTAAGCTTCAACATTCTGATATTAGTGGAGCACTACACTAAGGGAAAGCCTATGGTTCATTATGTGTAAATTATTAATTACTTGTGAGAGTGAGTGTAATTTGATGCTTGTACCCATCATATTATGAATTGCTTAATTGTGAGTGATTATGGGTAATTATCTTGTTGTGAGGGGCACATGTTTCATCAATGTGGGTAATTTGTATAACGTCCTTGATTGAATGATTAACATTAGTTTAACAACTAGGTGAGTCAATTCTTGAGGCTAGGATGTTTTAGAGTAGTGTTCATAAGCTTTTAATTATGTTTGTAACATGCTTAGTGTAAAAACATGTATTTTGTGTAGTAATGGTAGTACTAGCTTGAGTGTATTACATGTAGTAGAAGGGTAGAGTCTCCTTAGTTGATGATAATTATAGTTAAGAGTTGTTCGAGAATGAAAAAGGTTTTAAGTGTGGGGTGGTGATATCGGGTGTATTTATGCATTGTAGTGTCACTATTCTAGCCTTTTTAGCTTTGTTTTGAGGATGATTCGTTTGATATATGGGTTGATAATGAGATGAATGTTCATATAAGTTCTAAAGAATGTGTTTATAATGTTCAAAGTGAATTCCAAACAAGTTTGTTCTTCAATGAGTCATTTAGAGTTCAATCGTGGAAACTAGTTTTACTAACTTGAGCTAGGTGCTTGTCTAGTTGATCCTATTGGATTCTATTGTGTTTATAGTGTTCCAAATGGTTTTAATGTGTAATTATGAGTGGAACAACTTTTTTAAAATATGCAAGGGTCAATTGGTCAAGACAAGAGTCAAAACAATAAGCTTAAGAATAAAGTGAATGAAGCCTATGCTTAGCTCGTGTTTCTAGTTCACCATCTTGGATGTTATGTTGTTTTGAGTTCTAAATTATTCTATTTAATGATATAGCATGCTTGGTGAATGGATTATGATGATATATGAAGGATATACCAGCTTCAAATAAAGTGGAAACAACTTAAAAACCCTTGGAATGGATCATGGAAGCACAATATGCAACTTGATGCAAATTTGTACACCTGAAATGTCTTAGGTGAGCGAGGGTGCATGGAAAGGCCTCTAGGTGTGTGCGACATACCAAAATATTTAGAAGGCACCAACAATGGTGTGTCCCTGTGATTTGTCTATGACGCGGGCTCTATTACATTGCAATGGAGCCTACGACTCCCTCTCCAGAGCGTTGCAATGGTGCCCACGGTTCCCCCTCTACTCCCGAGCTTAATTTCAACTTCAAATCCAACTCCTACACGGCTAAGGCTTGGCTAACTATATATACACATATTGTGTCACGTTTTACACACTTTTGGACGTCATTTGACAATTGGAGGCTGCTCTATACGTTCGTTAGGGTTTTATTATCTTATCTTTAGTTTCTTTCATGGTTTGTATCATCAATCCAAGAAATTGGATGATGAATATTTCTGTTGAAGGCTAAACTCCCTCTCCGTGGTTAAGTCCAATGTCATGAATACTTTTATTTTGAATTAAGTTCATTTAATTTTGCTTATCATTATTGGTTGTGTGTTCATCTTTGATTTAACTATTTGATGGGTTGATTACCCAAAAAATATATCAATTGCCAACCTTGTGAACTCGAGAGAGGGAATAGGGAAATAGAATATGGGGATGAAAAAAGTATGGCTTTTATTCTTTAATGAAATAAGGAATTTGAATTAGCATCTAGGACAAGGATGTATATAGAAGCCTTACTTGATTCATGCGTAGGATGATATCTTAATACACGTAATTGGATTATTACATCCCCGCTCAATGATGTAGTTGTAATGTCCAAGTTAGGTAAACGGTTAAGAGGTTGGAAGACTATGATCATGCGATTAACCCTATGAATCAACAACCAAGATAATCAATCTAACGAATGAAGTTCAATAATGTAGTATGATTGTTCATAAGCCTTAACCCTGGGCTTCTTCACATTGATTGTCCTAAGTCATTACTTTTCTGCTTTAGTTTAGTTTCTTTTTGGTTTACAATTCTAAAATCTTCTTCTTTACATTTGCTCAATCATTGAACTAGAATTGGATAGTTTTTAACACAAGTCCCTGTGGGATCGATATTTGACTTTCTTGAATGCCACTTTACTACTTGGTAGACCACGTACACTTGCGTGTGCGCTTGGGTACTTTCACATACACATTTTACTTCTCACTTTTGACATTCAAATAAAAATTCTTTTGGGACAAAGGTTAACCTTAGCATCAGTTTCCACCCTAAAATGGATGGACAAATGGAATGGACTATTCAAACCTTAGAGGATATGTTAAGGGCTTATGTGATTGATTTTAAGGGATATTAGGTTGATCACTTGCCTCTCATTGAATTTGCATACAATAATAGTTTTCATTTGAGTATTCAGATGGCTCCTTTTGAGGTTTTCTGTGGTAGGAGGTGCATATCTCCGATTAGGTTATTTAAGGTTCATAAGACTAGATTGTTTGGTCCTGACTTGGTTCACAAATCTATGGAGAAGGTGAAGGATTTTAGAAAGGCTTAACACTACTCAAAGTTGTCAAAAGTCTTTTGCGAATGTAAAGAGAATAGAGTTGGAGTTTGAGATTAGAATCGGATGTTATTAAAAGCTTTTCATTATGAAAGGAGTGATGAGGTTTGGGAAGAAAGTGAAGTTCGGTCCTTATTATATTGGTCTGTATCAGACTTTGAAGGAAGTTGGGAATGTTGCTTATGAGTTGGAGTTGCCTATGAGTTTGGCTTCTATTAATCCTGTGTTCCATGTGTTGATGTTAAAGAAGTATGTGGGTGACCCTTTTTGGGTTATTCCAATAGGGGATGTTGATATTTTAGATTCCTTATCTTATTGAGAAAGTCCTGGTAGAGATTTTGGATAGGCCAGTTCGTATGTTGAGACTTAAGGATGTGGCTTCGGTAAAAGTGCATTGGAGAAATCAAAAGGTGGAAGAAGCTATATGGGAAACTAAAGATAATATGAGGGATAAATATCCTTTCTTATTTCCCGGGTTGGATAAAGATGCTTAAGGTATACGTTCTTTTATTCAAATTACATTTTGAATTTGTTCTTAGTTCTGGTAGCATTATTTCTTATTTTCATGCCAAGGGTTGTCCTAACTCCTCATTCGGGGTGTAACGTCCCTCCAGGTCATTTTTAGTAAATCCCACTTATTTTCACTGCTAGAGATTTCCCCTAGCTTGCCCAAGTCATTTGTGATTTGCTAGAATTGATAGTTCAGTAAACGAGTAGTTTGTTTGGTTTTTATAGCTGTTTCCCCATTTAGAAGTATTCGTTAGTTCCAAATGGTCACTAAGACAAAAACTCAGTAAAACAACCTCGGGTGTGAATATCTACTGCACCAAAAGCTCCATAATATCAATTTTAGGCTAGGTAGACCTTTGGTTGGGTCCCACTATACCCGAGCTCATTTTGATCTATCGGTTGAAAAGTGGATAAATTGGAAATTCAGGTGTGGGATCCACATTTGGTCAAAACCACCTCAGATGGAATATCTGACTTCGCCAACGTACCTAAAAAATCAAAATTACTGTGTGTACATATTTTATTTGCTCATATTAAATTTCGGATGCATCGAGAGGAATTTGCCAAAACTTGGAAAATATTCCAAGTTTCAGTTGTCATATGGTGCAACAAAAGGTAAAGTGATTATGCAGGGAGCATAGCGATCATGGTATTGCGATCGCGACTCATGTCCATGCAATTGCAGTTATCGAGTAGCTAGAAAGGGGGTATTTAAATGCCATTTTGGTCAAGACTTTGCCATATTCTAATTCCTTTGAGTTCCATAAACCCTAAAGTATGAAACCTATAAATCAAGTCTAGGGTGATGATTGGAAGCAGGAATAACCTGTATATTTATGATTTGCAACGAATTTAAGGTATGAAATCCATTATTTCTAGTGTTGATTCTTAATTGTTTAACCCTAAACCCCAACTAGTTTGAGGGCATAAATTAAGCCTATAAGCTTGGTTTTCACTTGGTTATTAAGGGTTTTGATTCTCTAATGGTATTTGAACTTTTGATTGACCTCGAAAACTTATTTTTCGTATGTGAGACCTATTTGTGGTTTTTGGTGTCGTTTTTGGACCCGAAGCACAATGGTACAATATGGGTATCAATTTTCTCTTAATAATGCATCGATTGTGTTTATGATAGATTGGCACCTTAAGAAGCTTCGCGGAAGAGAAAGGCAAAGTTTTAACAGTTTGTTGGCTTTATTTGGATTTGAGGTAGGTTAGGCTTACTTCTTGTTAGATTGAGCTTTATTATAGTATAATTGTGATATCTTGTTGAGAATGGGAGGGGTTTAGGTGACTGGAGAGATAAATGGTAATCATTGGGACTAGTTGAACCATTTAGGCCATTTGAACTCATATCATGGGATTCTTGAAACCTTGGATTCTTGGACTTATTCACTCAATAGATAGAATGAGGATGTTTTAGTTGTTCTAATTAGATGGAAGTGACCTTGTCACTCATGTTAAAAGCGGGTGGACCTTAGTTGTGCATAGTTGAGAAATTGCCTTAGTTTATTGGGATAAGTTAAGGGTGATGCTTGATGAAGAGCCATACCATAGAACTATTATGGGTTGATAAACCTCTAAGACATGATTTAGGTAACTTAGCTTAGCCCAATATAGAAGTAGACTTGACGTGAAATATGGGATATTAGAAGTGGGACTTTACCCACCTTAAGATTGGATTTTTAGTATCATTAGAGACCTAGGCTCTTGTTAAATGTCTAGAATATGCCTTCGGTAGTATAATCGCTAACCCCTAATAAATGAATAATCCATGATGTTTGTGTTGGGATTAATTTCCTTGGTTGATTATTAAATCATTGTAAAAGCTTGGATAGAAATGAAATGTCCTAAAATTGAGCTAATGACTATGACATCTCTCGAATCATTTGACTACATTACTATGTAGGATTGGGATTTATTATTATTCATACCATGTTCCAATCTAGTGAGTAACCTAGTGTTTGTGCTAAAAGTCCCTCATGTGCCAATATTTGGAGCCATAATTATAAAGAGCTTTAGTAATTATATCCATGGTTTTGTAAGTAGGCGTGCTACTAATTATGTTGAACCCGGTAATGCATTGAATTTCCATGACATATAGATATATCCATACATCTATTGACAGATTATTTTTGGCAATAAATGTTGAGATATAAATGTAAGATCTACCCCCTTACTTCTCTTTTACATATGCTCTCGTGCGGCTTGCCAATTAATATATTATTGATTGAATATAGATATATTTATATATATATATATATATGTTAATATTACTGATACCCGATTTGGATCCGGAGGATATATTTATATTATTGATACCCGGTTTGAGTCTGGATTGATACATGATTTGAGTTTGGAGAATATGTTGATATTATTGATACCTTGTTCGAGTTTGGAGGATATGTTGATATTATTGATACCCAGTTTGAGTCTGGAGGATATGTTGATATTGATACCCGATTCAAGTCTGGAGTATATATGATCCTATTGTTTACCTGATTCGAGTCCGGAGGATATGATGATGCTACGAATGGCAAGTACATATATATGTGTGGTTATACTTTTTATGATTCCACCCGTATGTACATTAAGGGCATGGTGTTATCTTTAGGATGTCGAATATAATTCACTTATGCTAATCACTCCATAAGTCGAAAAGTTCATGTTTTTACTAACTAGTAAGTAAAAATGGAACATGTTGGATAGTGAATCGAGATTAATCAAGAAGATGGGGATTTACTATAATTATTTGGATCCACCTGGTAAGAATTACTAGTATTAGATAATGGTTAATTAAGAATGTTGGTAGTTGAAATAGGCTATGTGGTGACTAGTTGCCTATTATATAATTGTCTTACTTGATGAATAGGAAACCAATGGAATAGATAATGACCCTTGCTTAACTAAATATGGTAATTAGCAAAGGTGATTAATGCATAGCTAATGGAAATGATGATATGAATAACGACCCATTGATGATGTTAGTTTCTAACTAAAACTTGAAAAGTTGTTCCATTTATGATATATGCGGAATATGGTTTGATAATGTTTGAGATTTGGTTATGTTGGTAGATATACTTTATTATTATCTTCTTGGATGTACTCTCCAGTTGTATGGGATGCCTCGATGGGTTCTTTTACTTTTTAGTTGGTATATGGGCACCAACTTTGTATCTAAATGGTTATGATTGAATTGGTGTTGATTTATGCTTTTGGATCATTTAAATCTTGCATATGATGGGATTGTTATGTATTGATGCGATATGTCATATTATTGTTCTGGTTTGATTACTTATTATATAAAGTGATGATGAGGACGATTTAGGTTCAATTCTATACCTTGACATAGATGTATTATCTTGGTTTATATCATCTCTATACCATAATTTGGCTCAGTCGACCAATGATGCCTACTGAGTACCTATTGTTTTGGTACTCATACTACACTTCTATACCTTTTTGGTGTAGATTCAAGTACTAGTTACTGTCACTAAGTCAAGCTTGTGCAGTGTTGATCTTCTGGAGATAGGATGAGCTCTTGGAGTTTTGAGTCACCCATTTCCCTTTATTCTTAGTTTAGTCTTTTGTGTTCAAGACAGATGTATTGACTATTTTAGATTTCTTGGTTGTATTTTCTACTACTATCATACTTAGATGCTTTTATAGTGAGATTACCAGGTCGTGGGGTTTGGTATCCGTGTTGACTATTTACTTTATATTAGAACATTGTTTGATTATGACTTATGTTCGTACTTTGGCCCAGTTGGGCATTTTTACCGAAGTAACCCATTGTGTTAGCTCCAGGTTATTGTGTTTCCTTACCTACTGCTGGGATTTGGTAGGTGTCATCATGACTTATAAATTAGATCGTGATAAATTGGTATCAGAGTGTAGGTTTCACCGGTATTGTTCGTGCAAGAAAAAGTGTCTAATAGAGTCCTGCAGATCAGAATGTTGATGTCCATTTCCTATTTTTGGGAGTCTATAGGACATTCTTAAGAGTCCTTCACTTCTTTCATTCATATCATCTAAGAGTCTGAGTTGGTTTGTAAGGATGTTCCTTTGCCTTTATTGTTTTGTAGTTACCCAGGACACGTGCTACCTCTGTATGGGATGAGGGTCTCGAGACTAGGCCCAGGAATCCTACTCCTATTTGTGGATGACCTAGAGATCGAGGACAACCTCATAATGTGTCCCCAGCTAGGGTCCAGGATTAATCGCCTTCCTCATACCCTATTCCTGCACTTGAGCCAGAGATTCTTCTACCACAGCTAACAGTGGACTAGGGACCAGCCTAGGCTCTACCAGGCTTTATTTCTTATTCATTGCTCAGAGATGCCTTGATTCAACTGTTGGGTATTGTTGGTGGTACAACTTCTGATGGTGCACAGATAACTGATCAGAGTGCTATTGAGGTAGGAGGGCAACCTGCAACTACAACTCCCATCGTTGAGGTTCCTCTTGCATCGACAGTTGTAACCTATCATTTTATGTCTGCTGAGGAGCAGAAGATGTTGGGTAAATTTCTAAGATTAGCTCTGCCTAGGTTTATTGGTGCTCCTAGAGAGGATGAATTTGAGTTTCTTACTGCTTTTTTTAGAAATGGACCTTACCTAGGGCTCTTACCTTTAGTGGAGGTCAGGGGTTGAGCCACACACGCCCAAGCCTCATCATAAATAAAAGATAAAGAAATACAATGAGAGGGATATAAACTTGACCTCAGATCCTATGGTGGTTCAATGTCAACTAGCCTACTAAGGTCGATCAACTCATGGCCGATTCTAGATATGAAACCTGGATCTAAGCACTTAAAAGAGAGGACTCCTCTCAGTACAATATAATCTAGGAAAGCATAAATAAGGGAGACTCTCCCCTTACAAAGTAACAAGAAAATCAAAATAAAACTAAACCACTTCATAAAAGCTATAAATTAGAGAAATAGCATAGATGGAGATGATGAGATGAGATAAGTCAAACTAGTGATAACAAATGCAAGAACCTCCTACTCCATCTAGGGTTGTTCCTTAATGTGTTTTGGTTTCATCCATCTAAAAGTAGATATACCTATTTTGTCAAGTGTGATAAATCCTCTAGTCTCTCGAGGAAGGTGATGAAAGCTATAATAAATACTGAGTAGAATATATATCATGGAAATGCTTGAGAGAGTATCTGTCATGATGTTTGTCTCCCTATATATGTGAAAACCTATAAAGTAATTAAGAAGATTAATAAGATCTTATAGCTCCTCAATGTACCTGGAAATGCTCGAAGGTGGTGTAATATCACATTTAAACCACTTGACTAGAAGTTTAGAATCAACTTCTAGTATTACGCTACTATAACAATGTTGTATACACCAAGTAATGCCTATAAGAGCCGCCCAAACCTCCACTTGGTTGTTGGAACCAACTCTAAGAGGTTTCGCAAACGAAAAAATCAGCTTTCCTTCACTATCTCTCAAAATGCCACCTTTTCTAATTTTCCCTAGATTTTCCAAGGCACTACCATTTGTGTTCAGCTTTACCATGGAATGATGTGGTTTAGTCCAACAAACTAGAATAGCTTTCATCTTATGCTAGCAATTCTTATAAGAATAACAATGTCCCTCTAACCATTCGATAAAGAAATATATGAATAAGTAGTAGTCAGCAACATATGAAGTTGCTTAATAATAGAGAAAGTAACCTTCTTTTCACTAGATTTATTTCCCCCGTATTTTCTAGCACACCTATTTTTCTAAAGATTCCAACAAATAAAAATTAGAGTTCCTTGAAGAATGAGTGCAGTCACTTGAAATAGTGAGCTAATGACTTCAAAATGGTTAAGCGTAGTCAATTGAAATAGTGAACTAATGACTTTAAAATGGTTAACTGTATTAACTTGTAAATTTAAATTAGTAACTTCAAAATTGGTTAAGTGTATATCTTAAAAATGTAAGCTAGTGACTTGAAAATTGTTAAGTGTAGTCACTTGAAGCACGTGAACTAGTGATTTGAAAACGATCAAGTGTAGTCATTTGATATAGTGAACTAAAGAGCTAAAAAGGTTAAGTATAGCCACTTGAAACTGTGAACTAATTCTTCAAAATGGTTAAGTGAAGTCACTTGAAATAACAAACTAATAACTTAAAAATGGTTAACTGTAGTCAATTGAAAATGTGAATTAGTAACTTGAAATTGGTTAAGTGTAGTCATTGAAATAGTGAATTAGTAACATAAAAATGGTTAAATGTAGTTTCTAAAAAATGTGAACTATTAACTTGAAAATAATGAAGTGTAGTCACTTGATATAGTGAACTAGTAACTTGAAAATAGTTATAAATAGTTACTTGAAAATTTGAACTAGTGACTCGAAAATGGTTTAGTCTAGTCACTTGAAATAGTGAACTAGTAATTTGAAAATTGTTAACTGTAGTCACTTGAATATGTGAACAAGTGACTTGGAAATGATTAAGTGTAGTCACTTGAAAATGGTGAACTAATGACTTGAAAATTGTTAAGTGTAGTAACATGAGATGGTGACCTAGTGACTTGAAAATGGTTAACTATAGTAACTTGAAATATTGAACTAATGACTTTAAAATAGTGAAGTGTAGTCACTTGAAAATAGTGAACTAGTGACTTGAAAATGATTAAGTGTAGTCACTTGAAATAGTGAACTAATGACTTGAAATTGGTTAAATGTAGTTGCTTATAAATGTGAACTACTAACTTTAAAATGGTTAAGTGCAGTCACTCAAAAATGAGAACTTGTAACTAGAAAATGGTTAAGTATAGCTACTTGAAAATATAAACTTAAAATTTGCTAATGGTTAAATGTAGTCACTAGAAAATGATTAAGTGCAGTAACTTGAAATATTAAAATAATGACTTGAAAATAATTAAGTGTTGTCACTTGTAAAGTTTGAACGAGTACTTGAAAATAATTAAGTGTAGTAACTTAAAAATTTGAACTAGTGACTTGACAATGGTTAAGTGTAACCACTTGAAAATATGAACTAGTAACTTAAAAATAGTTAAGTGCAATCACTTCAAAATATGAACCAGTGACTTGAAAATTGTAAAGTGTGGTCTCTTAAAAATGGTGAACTAGGGACTTGAAAATGGTTAAATGTAGTCACTTGAAATAGTAAAATATTAACTTTAAAATAGTTATACACAATCGCTTGAAAATGTGAACTAGTAACTAGGAGTAATAACTGAAGCAGATGTCCCACCACCAGGTGCAAGAGTAGAATATGAAGCCACAGGAATCTTATTCGCCCATGTAGAAACTTTGTTAACTGGACAATCCTTGAGTAGATGGCCTACCTAGCCACACTTGAAGCCTTTATCCCTTATTTCCTCACAATAACCTCGATGAGGACGACCACAAAATTGATAAAGGGGACACGAAGAAACTGACTGACCTCCGCTCGCCTGAGATTGGGCAACTTGTGCTCGAGATTTATCACTACCTTGATAACGCTTGTCTCCCGACTGATAAGGAGCAATAGCAAAAATGGAGCCAGAACTCCCCCACTTCTTTTTATACCACTTGCCTTTTTATACCACTTGCCACCATCTCTACCACCCTGAGACTGACCACCTCCCTGACTAGAAAACCTATTCCTCTTTTCCTACCTATCCCCAAACTCTGCCTGCCTCCTTTTCTCATCCTCAACTTGTTGCATATGAATAGTCTACTGAGAAATGTCCATATCCTTAATCAGCAAAGCAGTCTTGCTCTCTAGAATAAAATCTCTATTCGACCCAAAAGCAAACTTTCTCATTCTCGACCTCATATCATCCACTAAGTCAGGAGCATATCTTGATAGATAATGAAACTTCAAAGCATATTCCTTTACTGACATCTTCCCCTTTCTAATGTTAACAAATTCCTCTATCTTAGCTTCCCTCAACTCTTGAGGAAAGAACTGATCCAAAAAGGCATTATAAAAAGCCTCCTACAAACCTTCCTCTTCTATATCACCTCTGTCCATGTCCCACTCCTCATACCACTAATAAGCAAAATCCTTGAGCTGATAACCTGCAAAGTTAACCCTCTCTACATTAGTATCCTGCATCACCCAAAAGATCTTTTCCATCTCATCCAGGAAGACTTTTGGATCCTCCTCTACCTTTGCTCTAGTAAAAGTTAGAGGAACTATCTTCATAAATTGACCAACCCTTGTGGCCTTAATAGAAAAACCACCAGACACACCCCGCTTAGCCTGAGAAACAAATAGTTGGGCAATAACATGAATAGACCAACAAAATTCTGCATTCGTCACGTTTCCCTCAGGGACCTGAGGAGAACTATCTGAAATAGGAGGAACTCCATCACTATCAGGAATAGGACTATGAGATCGAAGATATTCTCCAGACGTAGGACGTACCCCTTCAGCATTATCCCTATATAGGACGAAAGAATTTCCTTGTGTTCCAGATCTAGGAGACATGATTTGAAAGACGAACAAATAAAGATTAGAGAGGATTCCAGGATTGAGAGCACAAGCATGAATATAGAATACCAAGAAAGTGAAACATTCCTAAATGCCTTGTAGTCTCTCTCTTATGAATGTGGAGCGCTTCACACCCCTAAAAGAGACTCTACTCGGCATGACTTTATGGACTCCTAAGTGACGATGAACCTATGCTACGATACAAACTTGACCTGAAATGACCCCAGGCCTTGTAGTAATAGGCATACTAAGTCTAACCAGGACCGAGGACCGCCCCTGTTGCCCAACCCATCCACCTTTATCCAGCCTTTGATGGGTTGAATTTTGAATATATAAAAAGATAGCATAAATGCTCTCATCAAAACTCTGGGTGTGACCGACCCAAACGAGTTCACCTGTATCACACCAACTTCCCAACCACACCACACCAAACCATATGCCATAAAGCAGGCCATAACCAAATAAGTTAGACAATTTAATATAATTAATTTTAAGATGTAATATGACAGAACAGTGAGAAATCCTGTGATGTAGTGTCAGCCCACCAACTATTCCAATGCTAAGGCCTACACCAATATCAATCCTACCCATTCCAACTCCTAGAAATACCATAAAGCCTCTATCCAAAAGAGTAAACAAATTCGGTTGGGACCATGGAAAAAACCAATATCCAAAATAAAAGAAAAGTGTATAAAGAAATTCATAACATGAAATGATGTCTTCCTAAAGGATGGAAGCTCACCACTTCAATCCAAATGCTGATACAGAATCTGTGTGCAAAACAGGAGGAGTAGAATGGTCGATTCCTACTTAGCGTGGGTATACAACCACCTGTAGTTTAGGTTAGAGAGTGGACGCTAGCATGAATCTAATGATAAGGATAAAATAATGCTAGTTATAAGACCAAGTAAAAACATCCATAATGCATACAACCATACATATATAAGTGCTAAGAAATGAAACTAGGTTTAGCATCCATTCAAAACCTTTACCTGGGCTGTGTAGCTTGGCCGTCCTAAACCACCTATGGGCGATATGGGTTCAACTCCCCCCGTTGAAAGGGCCCAATACGTGTAGCCACACGACCAGGGAAGTATCCCATAGGATGACTAGTAATCCACCAATAGTGTGACACCATGCACACGGTCTACTAAGACCAATCCTCATATCGACAAATACGAGTTTTTAGTTTTGGTCCCCACGGGACCACCACATTCCATGGCTTTGCTACACACCGTGCCATTAATGACTAATTAAAATATTTTCCAAATAACTAACAAAATCTATTTACCATTTTATTAACCAAGGCCAATATTAGTGGTATCATCATACTACCCCTTACTTGCAAGTAATATCTATAGCCAAACCTTTTAGGTTAAAGGGACTTTCAAGTGCCCTTCCATATTTTGTATTAAACCACTAGGGAGACTTTCATGTTCTCCACAAGCATAACCATTTAGCCTTTATCCTTTCAAATCATTTAAACCATGTAAAGTTCATTTACCAAGTTTAAAACATGCAAGAGTTCTACTAAAAGAAGTCAATGCAATGAACATATTATTGTAAGTATTTTATCAAACACCTTGGGGGCATAATATAACCAAAACCAATTCCAAAGACCATTAAACCATTACCATGCAATCCAATTGTCCAAAACCACCATTAATGCATATTGAAGAATGATTAAACTCTAGGGAACCATAACCAAGCATTTAATATCAAAACCCCCAAATAATAGTTGAAAGACATAATCATGAAATAGTAAAACCATAAAATCAATCATATAAACCATGCCTTTAGTTAAAGTTACAATGAGGGAAGAGAATCATGCCTTATACCAAAGAATTGATGGAAAGAAATCACCAAGACAAGTCCCAAAGCAATCCTTAAGATAAAACCCTAGCCTTCTTGCCCCAAAATCTCTTGAGAGAATTATGGAATGTTTTTGGAATAGTTTCTAAGTGTTAATGAATAGAATAATAAGGTAAATACCCTCCCAAGTATATTAGAAGTTATGGGTCCTAAATAGGGTAAGTAGGGAAATATCCAGAATACCCCTACTTAAGTCCTTTAAAAATCTCATCACAGGTATACAACTGACCCATACGAGTCGTATCCATCTATATGATTGGTACCCACCACTTGTATCCAAGCGTCAACCTTGGATCAGAGACTGTCTAGTATATGACTTATTCAACCAATCGTAACCATAGTATACAATCCGTACCATGACCCGTATCCCTAGTAGAATGAAATAACAGAAGGATTAACCACTTCCCACCATACGAGTACCTGATACGAATCGTACTAAGCCCTTACGTTCGATACCCTTAATACGTACCTCTTCTAGTGACCAAAACCCTCCCACCAACTAACACTTGTTAGCATACGACAAGACCATACTACTCACACCCCAACATGTGACTCGTAGCTAGGATGTTTTATCAACTTAGGCTCCATTCACTAAGCACCTTACAACTAGAGTCATATGACTTGTCAAGACACCCTATGATTTATAAAGTGAGTTGTAGTCAAGTTAGTGAGAATAAAATTGTAGAAATTTTCAAGGACCAAGCCCCAAGGTGTTACATTCTCCCCCTTAGGATCACTCATCTTTGAATGATGGGTCAAGTCATAAATTAGCACGATTTAACATAGAAACACTCCCACACAAACCTTTAACAATCACAGAAAACAAGTTATCAAGAAAATCAAATACCTCAAGCAAGATTATCCAAAGCGGGGGACAAGAATGGATACTTGAACTTCATGTCCTCCTCGGCTTCTCAATTAGCTTTCTCAACCTTTTGGTTCCTCCAAAGAACCTTTACCGAAGCCGCATCCTTAGTCCGCAACCGACAGACTTGTCGATCCAAAATCTTAATCAGGACTTTCTTATAAGAAAAGGAATTGGAAATGCCTACCTTTTCCAAAGGAACAACGGCCGAAGGATCACCCACAAACTTTCTCACCATCAAAACATGAAACACCGAGTGGATGGAACCCAAACTAAAGGGAAAATCCAACTCATATACAACATTACCAACCCTCCTCAAAACTAAATATGGACTGACATGATAGGTATTGAGCTTTTTTTTTTTTCAAAACTGCATCACTCCCTTCATGGGAGCCACCATTAAGAACACCTAGTCACCAACATTAAACTCTAACTCTCTTAGCCTCACGTTCGTATAGGATTTTTGGCAACTTTGGGTGGTCTTAAGCCTAACCCGAATCACCTTTACCTTCTCTATAGCTTGGTGAACCAAGTCAGGACCAAAAAATTTAGACTCACCATTTTCGAACCACCCAATATGAGAACACCTCCTACTATACAATGCCTCAATAGGAGCCATGCTGATACTAGAGTGATAACTATTGTTATATGTGAACTCTATGAAAGGCAAGTGATCAACCCAACTACCACCAAAACCAAATACACAAGCCCAAAGCATATCTTCCATGGCCTGAATTGTCCTTTCTTCTTACCTATCCATCTGCGGGAGAAAAACGATACTAAAGGTTACCTTAGTCTCTAAACCTTACTGGAATGATCTCTAAAAGTGAGATGACAATTGGGTACCACGATAAGAAATGATAGAAATTAGAGCACCAAGTAACCTCAGGATATCTTGGATATACAACTTCACATAGTCCTCAACAGAAAAATTAGTCCTCACAGGCAAAAAATGAGTAGACTTGGTTATTCTATCCACGGTTACCCAAATAGAATCAAACTAACTCCAAAACCGTGGTAGAGAGGTAATGAAATCAATATTAATTATTCCCATTTCCACATCGATAGCTTAATTTCTTAAGTCTACCCACCGAGCCTCAAGTTCTCCACCTTCATTTGTTGACATACTATGCACTTAGCCATAAAATTGAACATCTCGCTTCATATTATTCGACTGATAAATCTCTTTAAGATCATGATACATTTTCATTGAACTAGGATGAACCGTACAATGCAACTCATGATCTTCGACCAAAATTCTTCCTCACAACCCATCAATATCGGGAACACAAAGTCTTCCTTGGTACCGCAAGATACCATCACTACCAATATTGAAAGCCATCACTTTCTGCCTACCTACATCCTTCTTGATTTACATTAAGATAGGGTCCAACACTTTCTTCTCCTTTACTTCAGCACCAAGAGATGATTTTGCCATCTCTTGCACCAACACACCACCATCTTCAGAATCTAAGAGACGAACTTAAAGATTAGCCAAACAGTGAATATCCTTTACCAAATCCTTCTTCTCCTCATCCGAGAGAAGATCTCCATGGACAACCTGCTAAGAGCATTAACAACCATGTTAGATTTATCTAGATGATAATAAAGACTTATGTCATAGTCCTTGAAAAACTCAAGTTATCTCTTTTTCCTTAAATTTAACTCCTTTTGAGTGAACACATACTGCAAACTCTTATGATCTGAGAAGATATCAATATGGATGCCATATAAATAATGGCACTAAATCTTCAAATTAAAGACCACATCCAACAATTCCAAATCCTGAGTTGGATAATTCTTCTCCTAAACCTTCAAGTATCTAGAAGCATATGCAACCACCTTTCCATGCTACATCAACACACAACCCAGTCCCACCCCGGATGCATCATAATAAATAACAAAACCATCGGTACTCTCGGGTAAACTCAAACCCAGATCAAAAGTTAACTTATCCTTAAGCTTTTAAAACTTCCCTCATAACAATCCAACCACAAAAAATTCACCTTTTTTTGAGTCAACTTAGTCAAGGGTACATCAATTGATGAGAAGTATTTCATAAACCTTTTATAATACCTGGCTAAACCTAAGAAACTTTGAATATCAATTGGAGTGGTGGGTCTAGGCCACTTCTTAACCACCACAACTTTGTATGGATCCACCATAATGCCTTTACTAGAAAAAACATGACTTAGAAAAGTAATAGCGTTCAACCAAACTTCATAGTTTGTGAATTTAGCATACAAACACTGATCCTTTATGGTATGCAACACAACCCGAAGGTGATTGGCACGATCCATCTCACTCTTTAAATAAACTAGAATCATCAATAAAAATAATGATGAACAAATATTAAAAATAATGGAATATCCAATTCATGAGATCCATAAATACCGCTGGGCATTAGTAAAACCAAAGGACATGATCAAAAACCTGTAATGAGCATAATGGGTATGGAAAGCAGTCTTAGGGATGTCTACTTCCCTAATATTCAAATGATAATAACCCAACTAAAGATATATCTTATAATAATACTTAGCACCATGTAGCTGGTCAAATAGATCATCAATTCTGGAAAAAAGGGTACTTATTTTTTATCATTACCTTATTCAACTAATGGTAATCAATACACATCCATAGGGAAACATCCTTCTTATGCAGGAATAATACTGGTGTACCTTATGGAGACATATTAGAGAGGATAACACCCTTGTTGAGAAGATTTTTCAATTTCTCTTTAAGCTCATTTAACACGGCTAGAGCCATTTTATAGAGAGGGATAAAGATAGAATAAGTGTCTAGAAGAAAATCAATCCCAAAATCAATTTCCCAATTGGGAGGAACACTAGGAAGATCATTGAGGAAGACCTTAGGAAATCCACCAACAATGGGTACAGACTATAAGGAAGACCCTCCGAGTTAAAATCTTTAACCCAGACCAAATGATAAAGACACCCCTTGGAAATTAATTTTTAGGATCTAAGATATGATATGAACCTTCTCTTAGGAACTATAGAACTTCATTACCACTCAATAATCAACTCATTCAGAAATTTGAAAATGAGCTTACATGTTCGATCGTCTAAAAAGGCATAGCACAAGTGCAACCAATCCATTCCCAAGTAAAACACCCTAGTTTCTAGACTTTAGAAAATTTCTTAGAATTCTGGTCTTTGGACCCAGTATAACTTATGGGCACGAGCCATATGCTAGGGTATGAATGGTATGGTCCAGTTGTATGCTGACAAGTGTTGGTCGGTGTGATGGATTTTGGTCACTGGAATGGGTACGACTTGGTGGTATGAATCGTATGGTTGGATACAGATCATTTAGTTCCTTTACTTAACCTTAGACTTGAAAACATAAGTTAGATATGAGTACGAGTGGCTCACCAGGAGCCATAAGCTAGGGTATGAGTTGTACCCAGGACTCCTATGGTAGAGAATGTTCAAACCTTCTATAATTCTATCTTAATGAGGATACAAGTGAAAAGTATAGATCGTATATTGTCAATACGACTTAGGTAGGATGAGTCGTACACTGGACAACATTGAGTCAAAGGGTTAAGGCTTAGGATATAAGTGGTGGGTACCACTCATACAGAACGGTACAATTCGTGAGGGTTAATCTTACCTCTGTGATAGGATTTTATGCAACTTAAGTGGGGGTATTGTGGACAGTTCCCCACTTATCCTAATAAGGTCCCATGACTTCTAACTCTCTTAGGAGGATATTTACCCTATTATTCTATTCATTAACACTTAGAAACTCTTCCTAAACACTTTATAATTCTATCAAAAGCTTTTGGGCAAGAAAGCTAGTATTTTAACTGGAAAAGTAATTTGGGGATCTTGTCGGTGGTTTCTCTCCATCTACTTTGTCAATAAAGGCATGTTATCTTTCCTCATTGTTAGTTCTAATTAAAGTCATGGTTTTTATAAATGGTTTTCATGATTTCATTATTGTATGATTTCGGGTTCTTAAATATGATTTGGGGATTTTGGTTATAAATGCTTGGTTATGGTTTTCTCATATTTTAATTATGCTTTTATATGTATTAATGGTATTTTTAGATAATTGATTGCATGGGAATGATTATTTGGTAATGGATCTTGGTTTTGGAAATATTATGCCCCTAGTGTGTTTGATAAAATGCCTTTAACAATGTTTTCATTATAATATTGATTTTTTTCAGTGGAACTTATGCATGGTTTAAACTTAGTAATGGAACCCTAAATGGTATGAATGGTTTAAATGGTTTTAAATGGATTTGAAAGGCCTTTGTGCCATGGTTTTGGTTAATTGGAAATCATAAAGGGCACATGGAATCCCTTAAACCTATATATAGTTGGATATGGTCGGTATTATGATACCACTACTAATGACCTTGGTTCAAAAATGGTTAATGGATTGGTTGGTTGCTTTGTAATGGTTTTAATTGGGTAATAATGGCAGAGTATGTAGGAAAGTCATGGAAGGTAGAGGTCCCGAGGGGACCAAAATTGGAAACTCATATTTCTCGATGTGAGGTTTGGTCTTGGTAATCGTGTGCATTCTGTCACACTTTATATTTGGGAAATGTACTTTTCATCCTAAGTTTTCTTACCTGGTCATGCGGCTTCACACACTGGGCCCTTTCAGTTGGTGGAGTTGAACCTATATTACCCGTGAGTGGTTTAGGACAACAAAACTACACAGCCTAGGTAAAGGTTTTAATGGCATGCTAATCCCAATTCCCTTTTTCAGCATGGTTATATATATGTATGGTTGTGTGTATATTGATGGTATTAATTGGTTTTATAAATGGCATTATTTTATCCTTATCCTGAGTTCATGCTAGCAATAGCTTGCTAACCTTTCTTCGGGTGGCTATATACCCATGCTATGTAGGAATCGACCATTCTACTCATCCTCATAGTGACTGACTTGGGGAAAACTATTGGATTAAAGTGGCGAGCTTTCATCTTTTAGAAAGGCTCCATTTTATGTTATAAATATTTTTAGACATTTGGGTTTATTTTTGGTTATTGGTTTTGGCTATGGTTGGGGGTATGTCCTAACTGGATATTCTTAATCTTTTGGTTAGAGACTCTATGGTACTACGATGAGTTGGAATGGGTGGGATTGGTATTAGTGTCGGCCATAATATTGGCATTGGAATTGGGATGACATCATTGGAAATAATTTTTCACTGCTCCATCGTATTTCATTTTGGGATTAATCATATTATGTTTTGGATCATATTTGATTTTGTCTTAGTTTATGGTCCTTGGTTTGGTATTGGTTTGGTTTGTTATGGTTGGATAGTTGGTATGGGATGGTTGGACTCGTTTGGGTTGGTCATGATTGTGATCCTATCCAGAGACTTTATGTGAATTATTACTCTATCTCATTATATGCTCAAAATTTAACCAAATCAGGGCAGGTGGTTGGAGGTTGGGTTGGGTAACGAGGGTAGTCACTGGTTCCGATCAGACTTGTGATGCCTATAAAGATAAGGCCCCTGGTAGGGTTGTCTCAAGTTGCTATTAGAGCTTTAGGTTTATTGTAAAATGAGAGTCCATAAAGCCATGTTGAGTAGATTCTCTTTTAGGGGTGTGTTGTGCACCATACTCATAGGAGAGATGCTATATAACATTTAAGAATATTTCACTTTCTTGGTATTCTATTTTCAATATTGGAATCTAAGTCCTGGAATTTTTCTCTAATTCATTGATGTTCAATTTTTTGATCATGTCTCGATGATCTGGATCACAAGGAAACTCTTTAGTCCTATCTAGGGATAATATTGATGGGGTACATCCTTCGTCTGGAGTTCTTCTCTGATATCATGGTCCTATCCCTGATAGTTCTGGAGTTCCTCCAGTTGATACTAGTCCTCCTTAGGGTGAGATAACTAATGCAGAATTTCACCAGTCTATTCTTGCTATTGCTAAATTGGCTGCTGCTTAGGCTGAGCAGGATACGTCTGGTGTGTTTTCTACTAAGGACATAAAGGTTTGTTAGTTTATTAAATAAATCCTCTTACTTTTACTGGTGTAAAGGTAGAGAAAGATTCTCAGAGTTTCTTAGATGAGATAGAGAAGATATTCAGGATGACGCAGGACACTAAAGTGGAAGGTGTAAACTTTGAAGCTTATCAGCTCAAGGATGTTGCGTACCAATGGTATAAAGAATGGTACATGGATAGAGGAAATGTGAAGGGTCATACTTATGGGATGCTTTTTCTGGAGCTTTTCTGGATTATTTTATTCCTCAAAAACTGAGAGAAGCAAAGATGGAAGAGTTTGTAAATCTTAAGCAAGGGAGAAAGGTTGTCAAGGAATATGACTTAAAGTTTCATCAGTTGTCAAGGTATGATCCTAATTTAGTGGCTGACATAAGATCAAGGATGAGAAAGTTTTCTTCTAGGTTGAATTGGGATTTGATTTTAGGAAGCATGATTACCTTACTAATTAAAGATATGGTTATTTCTAGGTTGATTGTTCATATGCAGTAGTTAGAAGATGAGAAAAGGAAATAGGTAGAGTTCAGAGATCGGTAAGGTAAGAGAAACAGTTATTATGATCAAGGAGATGCTCAGTCTTAGGGTAGTCGGGGTGCCGATAAATGGTATAAGAAAAATGAGGGAGTTCTAGATCTTTCTCTACTATTAGTGCTCCTTACCTAAAGCAGTCGGGTGATAGGCATCACTAGGGTGCTGATAATTTCTAGACATAGGGTGCCCAATCTCAGTCAAGTCGAAGTTTGTCAGTTTCTTTATGCCCTATTTATCGGTTATATAGTCATCCTCTTGGGGTTATTGCGATGAAGGCAGGGATAAATGCTTTAAGTATGGCCAGATAGGCTATTGGATAAGGAAATATCTAGTTAATAAGGTTACTACGAGAGCAAATAAGGTACTGGTGGCTTCATCTTCTGCTGCTACACCTGGTGGTCCTGCGTCTACTTCTATTATTACTCCTGGTTCTAGTATTGGCCAAAATAGTTTGTATGCTTTGACATCCCGACAGGAATCTGAGGTATCACCTGATGTCATTATTGGTACGTTATAACTTTTTTCTTGTGATGTGTATTGTCTACTTGATCCAGGGTTCTCTCTTTCTTATGTGATCCCATTTGTGGCTATACGTATTATTTTTTATCCTAAGGTTGTTTTGGATCCATATTATATTTCTACCTTAGTAGGTGACTCGATTATTATTAAGAGAGTATATAGGGGGCGTGTGGTATCTATTGGAGGTAGGTAGACTTTGGTGGATTTGGTTGAACTTGATATGGTGGATTTTTATATTATTTTAGGATGGATTAGTTACAATCTTACTATGCATCCTTGGATTGACGAACTCATAAGGTTGTCTTTAAGTTCCCTGGTGGACCAGTTGTAGAGTGGAAGGGTGGTTCTCTATCTCCTAAAGGAGGTTTATTTATTATCTTAGAGCTCGGAGGTTAATCTCTAAAGGTTGTCTTTATCATTTGGTCTAGGTTAAAGATTTTAACTTGAAAGGTCCTTCTTTACAGTCAATTCTGGAGGTAAATGGGATTCCAGAGGTCTTTCCTGATGATCTTCCTGGTGTTTCTTTTGATAGAAAAATAGAGTTTGCTATTGACTTGGTTCCAGACACTCGTCTAATATCTATTTCTCCTTAAGAATGGCTCTGGCTAAGTTGAGGGAACTCAAAGAGCAACTTAAGGATCTTCTAAATAAGGGGTTTATTCATCTTAATGTATCTTCGAGGGGTGCACCGATGTTGTTCGTGTGCAAGAAGGATGTTTCCCTTCAGATATGAATTGACTATAGGCAGTTGAGTAAGGTGATGGTCCAGAACTAGTATCCTCTTCCAAGGATAGATGATTTGTTTGATCAGTTGCAAGGTGCCAAGTTCTTTTCTATGATAGATCTTTGATCTGGGTATCATCACTTTAAGATTAGGGAGGAGGATATCCCTAAGATGTCTTTTCGCACTCAGTATGGGCACTTTGATTTTTTTCATGTCATTAGGATTGACTAATGCCCCAGCGACATTTACAGATTTGATAAATAGGAGTTTTAGGTAGTTCTTTGATCTTTTGGTCATTGTGTTTATTGATGACATTTTGATTTATTCCAAAATTGAGGTGGATGATGCTAATCACATCCGTATGGTATTGCAGACCTTGAAGGAACAACAGTTGTATGCCAAGTTCTCCAAGTATGAGTTTTGGTTGAACGTTGTGATATTTCTTGGTCATATTATTTCTAGCGAGGAGATTATAGTGGATCCAAAAAAGGTGGCTATGGTTAAAGGGTGGCCTAGACCCGTGAATCCAACCAACATTTGGATCTTCTTAGGCTTAACTTGGTATTATAGGCGGTTTGTGGAAGGCTTTTCATCAATAGCTTCTCCTTTGACTAAGTTGACTCTAAAGAAGGTTAAGTTTTCTTGGTAAGAGGCTTGCGAGAAGAGTTTTGAGAAGTTGAAAGATAAGCTAACTTTAGCTCTAATTCTGACTTTGACAGAAGGTAATTATGGGTTTGTGATCTATTGTTATGCATCTCCTATAAGTCTTGGTTATGTATTGATGCATCTTGGGAAGGTGATTGCCTATGCTTCTATGCAGTTAACGGTACATGAAAGAAACTATACTACTCATGATTTAGAGCTATTGGTGGTTGTGTTTTCCTTGAAAATATGGTGGCATTATTTGTATGGTGTACATGGACATATTTTTTTATCATAAAAGTCTATAGTATGTGTTTATTCAGAAGGAGCTCAATCTCAGGTAGAGAAGATGGTTGGAGATTCTGAAAGACTATGACATGAGTTTTCACTATCACCCAGGTAAGGCTAACATGGTTGCTGATGCTTTTAGCAAGTTGTCCATCAGGAGTTTAGCTCATGTAGAGAAAGGAAACGGGAATTCCTAAATGATGTTCACTTCTTAGCTAATCTTGGAGTTCACCTCTTAGACTTCAAGGATGGAGATGTAATGGTACAAGAAGTGTTTTGTTGTCTCTAGGTACTGATATCAAGGAGAAGCAAGTGTTGGATCCTATCTTGATGAAATCAAGAGTGTTATTGGTGTGCAAAAGGTGATGGTGTTTGAGATCAGTAGTGATGGTAATTTATAGTAATAAGGAAGGTTGTGTGTTCCTGATGTCGATGGTTTGTAGCAAAGGATTTTGGCTTAGGCACATGAGTCACTCTATGTTTCTCATCCCAGTTCCATGAAGATGTATCATAATCTCAAGAAGATGTATTGGTGGAACAGTATGAAAAGGGATGTGGTTGATTTTGTGGCCTAAGTGCTTGGTGTGTCAACAAGTTAAGGTTGAGAATATGAAACCTAGTGGCTTATATCAAGAGAGTGTTTTGCCCAAATGGGAATGGGATGTAATCAATATGAACTTTATTACTAGTCTTCCTCTGTCTCGGAATCAATATGATATGATTTGGATCATCGAGGATAGGATGACAAAGTCTGCTCATTTTTTGCTAGTGAGAACTACCTTTTCAATAGAGGATTATGCAAAGCTATATCTTTAGGAGATTGTGAAGCTGCATGGGGAACCTATTTTGATTATTTCTAATTGTGGAATGCAGTTTACATCTCACTTCTAGCGGTCTTTTCAGAAAGGGTTGGGGACTAAGGTGAGTCTGATTATTGCTTTTCATCCACAGATGGATAGGCAAGCAGAGATAACTATTAAGACATTGGAGGATATGCTTTGGGCTTGTGTGATTGATTATAGTTGTGGTTGGGTTGAACATCTACCTTTGGTAGAGTTTGCATACAAAAATAATTGTCATTCTAGTATTGCTATGGCTCCTTTTGAGCCATTGTATGATCGAAGGTGTAGATCTCCTATTGGCTGGTTTGAGCTTAGGGAGGCAGATATGTTTGGTCCCAAAATGGTTTACCAAGCTATGGAGAATGTGAAGGTAATTCTGGATAGGCTTAAGGCTGCCCAAATTCGTGAAAAATCCTATACGGATATTAAGCATAGAGACTTGGATTTTGAGGTTGGGGATAAGGTTTTCCTCAAAGTATCTCCCATGAAGGGAGTAGTACAGTTTGGTAAGAAAGGGAAGCTCAGTCCCTGGTATGTTGGTCCTTATGAGATTCTACAGAGGGTTAGTAATTTTGCTTAAGAGTTGGAGTTACCTTTTAGCTTGAGTTTACTTCATTGGGTATTTCATGTCTCCATGTTGAGAAAGTGTCTTGGTGATCCTTCTTTGATTGTGACTTTAGAGGGGCTGGGTATCTCAGACTCTCTGTCTTATGAAGAGGTCCCATTTATCATTTTCGATTGGCAGGTTCATTGATTGTGGATCAAGGATATTTCTTCGATTAAGGTTTTATGAAAGAATAATAAGGTATGAAGTTTAAGCATCCGCATCTATTTTCTGCTCTTGGGATTCGTGCAGAAGGTATATCTCTCCAACATATCTTTATTTTCTGAGTTTGTTAAAGGAAAGATTAATATCTTTTCCTTTTTGTTTACAAACTTTGTTAAAGATTGGAAATATATTTGATAATGAAAATAACTCATACGTGTGGTTACCACTGCCTTGTTCTTCATTCAGGGATGAATGTTCCAAGTGGGAGGGGGGACTAAAACACCGTTGTTTCTAGACCTTAGAAAATTTCCTAGAATTCTGGTCTTTGGACCCAAAACGAATTATGGGTACAAGCCGTATGCTGGGGTATGAACGATATGGTCCAATCGTATGCTGACCAGTATTGGTTGGTGGGATAGATTTTTGTCACTGGAATGGGTACGACTTGGTGTTGTGAGTTGTATGGTAGGATACGGATTGTTTGGTTCCTTTACTTAACCTTAGGCTTGGTAACTTAATTGGATTTGAGTACGAGTGGCTCGCCAGGAGCCATAAGCCAGGGTATGAGTCATACCCAGGACTTGTATGGTGGATAATGTTCAAACCTTCTATGATTCTATCTTGCCAGTGATATGGATAAAGAGTACAGATCGTATGCTTTTAATATGACTTGGATAGGATGAGCCGTGCACTAGATAGTGTTGGGTCCAAGGCTTAAGTCATAGGATACAAGTGGTGGGTACCATTCGTATCGAAGGGTAGGACTCGTGAGGATTAGTCGTACCCCTGTGACGGGATTTAGTGCAAATTATATGGGGGTATTTTGGATATTTCCCCACTTATCCTAATAAGGTCCCATGACTTCTAACTTTCTTTGGAGGCTATTTACCCTATTATTCTATTCATTAACACTTAGAAACTCCTCCCAAGCACTCAATAATTCTCTCAAATGATTTTGGGCAAGAAAGTTAAGGTTTTAATTAGAGGACTAATTTGGGGATCTTTTTGATGGTTTCTTTCCGCCTACTTTATCAATTAAGGCATGTTCTCTTCCCTTATTATTAGTTCCAGTTAAAGGCATGGTTTTCATGATTTTATTGTTGTATAATTTCGGGTTTTTAAATATGATTTGGTGTTTTTGGTTATAAATGCTTGGTTATAATTTTCCCATATTTTAATTATGCCTTTACATGCATTAATGGTGGTTTTGGATAACTGGTTGCATGGGAATGGATATTTGGTAATGGACTTTGGTTTTGGAAGTACTATGCCCCCAATGTGTTTGATAAAATGCCTTTAACAATGTTTTTATTATAATATTGTTTTTTTTTCAATGGAACTTATGCATGGTTTAAACTTGGTAATGGGACCCTAAATGGTATAAATGTTTTAAATGGTTTTAAATTGATTGGAAAGGCCTTGGCAGCTATGGTTTTAGTTAATTTGAAATCATGAAGTGTACATGGAATCCCTTAAACCTATATATGGTTGGCTATGGACAAAACTTGCAAGTATAGTCGGTGTGATGATACCACTACTAATGGCCTTGGTTAATAAATGGTTAATGGATTGGTTAGTTACTTGGTAATGGTTTAGTTGAGAAATAATGGTGGGGTGTGTAGCAAAGCCATAGAAAGTGGAGGTCCCGAGGGGATCCAAACTAAAAACTCAGATTTGTCGATGTGAGGTTTGGTCTGGGTGACCGTGTGCATGATGTCACACATTATATTTGGGGGAAGTACTAGTCATCCCAGTTTTTCTTTCCTGGTCGTGCAGCTTCACGCACTAGGGCAATTTCACCAGGGGAGCTGAACCTATATAGCCCGTGGGTGGTTTAGGACAACAAAGCTACACAACCCAGATAAACAGTTTAATGGCATGCTAAGCCCGGTTCCCTTTCCCAGCATGGTTATATATATGTACGTTTGTGTGCATATGGATTGTTTTAATTGGTTTTATAAATGGCATTATTTAATCCTTATCCTGAGTTCATGTGAGCGATCACTCGCTAATCCTTTTTTCGATGGTTGTATACCCATACTATGTAAGAACCGACCATTTTACTCCTCCTACATAGTGATTGACTTGGGCTATTAGATTCAAGTGGTGAGCTTCCATCTCTCTGGAAGGCTCCATTTTATGTTATGAATATTTTTAGACATTTTGGTTTATTTGTGGATATTGGTTTTGGCTATGGTTGGGGGTATGTCACAACCGGATATTCTTACTCTTTTGGTTAAAGGTTTTGTGGTACTTCTATGGGTTGGAATAGGAAGGGTCGTTATTGGTGTCGACCTTAATATTGTCATTGGAATTGGGGCTGACATCATTAGACATGATTTCTTACTGTTCCATCGTATTTAATTTTGGGATTAATCATATTATGTTTTTTTAACTCATTTGGTTTAGGCCTACTTTATGGCCCTTGGTTTGGTGTTGGTTTGGTTTCCTATGGTTGGACAGTTGGTATGTGATGGTTGGGCTCGGTTGGTTCAGTCACGGTTGTGGTCCCATCCCAGAGTCTTCATGTGAGCTGTTACACTATCTCATTTTATGTTTAAAATTAAGCCAACTTAGGGCTGGTGGCTGGAGGTTAGGTTGGGTAATGGTGGTGGTTTCCAATCTCGATTAGACTTGGTACGCCCATTACGACAAGGCCCCTGGTCGGGTCGTATCACTAGGATGACATCAAAATCAACCATGTCCAATTAAATCAAATCAACCAAAGTTTTCCTACCACACAACCCCTATATACTCTTCTAGCAATCACAGAGTCACTTACTGAGGTAGAAACAAAAATAAGGTCGAAATACACTTGAAATGAAAGCCAAAATGCACAGCCATAAATGGGGTCACATAAGAAAGAGTAGACCCCAGATCAAGAGAACAATAAACATCACAGGAGAAGAGTTTTAACATACTAGTGACAACATCAGGGGAGGCATCTGACTCCTGGCTGGTAGTGAGAGATACTAGTTCCGACAAGTTCTTGAGACAAAAGTGGACCCCTTTGGTAAAAGAGCTGATGAAGTTGAAATAGGAACCTTATTGGCCACAAAAGCAACCTTAAAAGGACAATCTCACTGCATATGTCCAATATGACCACAAATGAAACACTAGTTCCTCCCCTTCTCGCTCTGACCATGGTGCAACTGACCACAAAATCTGCAGGGAGGATATGATGGAGCTGACTAGGCTTCACTGGCCTGAGACTGAGCACTATGTTCCCTAGAACCATCACTACTCTAAAAATGAAAATCACCGAATGGCTTTAGGTAAGGAGCACTAGTCGTCGAATAGAAGCTAGAACTGTCCTAACTCTTTTTCCTGGACCATTTTTCGCTATCTCTACCACTCTGTTGCTGGCCTCTACCCTATTATGAATGTCTAAACTCCTTACTCAAATTTTCCCTCATCTTATCTTGCTTCTTGTTTTCCTCTTTGTCTTGTTGCTTATACACCATAAATTCTAGAGATGTCCATATCCTTGTTCAACGAGCAACCTTTATTTCCATAATTAAACCATGGGATAGTACAAAAGGAAATTTCCTCATCCTAACCCTCATGCTAGATGCTAACTTAGGAGCGTATCATGACAGCTGATGAAACTTCAGAGCATACTCCTTTATGCCTTGCTTCAAGTTTACAAACTCCTCCGCTTTTGCCTCCCACAACTCTTGAGGAAAAAAACAGTCAAGAAAAGCACCACAGAAATCATCCCATAAAGCTGACTCGACATCATCACCCTAGACTGATCCCACTACTGATACTACTAATATGCCACATCCTTCAATTGATAAGAAATGAACACCACTGAGGCTCCTTCTTAATGTTAGAGCTAGTGAAAATTGAAGGATTTAACCTCATAAATTGGCCAACTCTAGTGGCCTCCGAAGAACTTACAACAATACCAGTAGGACTCACCTGCAGTGACTGAGATATCACCAATTGAGTTAATAGGTGAATAGACCAGTGGAACTCAGCATTTGTAATATCTCCTTTAGGTGACTAGGCATAAGTATGACCTGTGAGAGAAGGGTCATTGGGGATCGGTGGAACTCTATGAAGGAAATCAGAAGCAGCAACGTTAAACTAGGTCTATTTACTAGGTGTAGGAGGAGTTCCATCCATATTGTCCTCATATGGGACAAAAAAGTTTCCACAAATATTAGATCTTCTTGGAGGCATGATCTGAAAGGCGAGTCAATAGGGATTAGAGAGATTCAAGACCTTAAACTCTGTAGCACAAAAATAAGACAACAAGAAAGGGAAAAATTCCTAAATGCCTCGTACCCTCTCCCTTATAAGTGTGGCGCGCTACACATCCATAAAAGAGACTCTACTTAATACTACTTTGTGGACACGTAAATATCCATGAACCTAGGCTCTGAAACCAACTTTGTCATGACTCAAACCAGGGCCTGGCCGAGACGGGTATCTCAAGTCAGCCGTGGATCAGAGACAACCCCTATATGCCTAGTAAAATAGAACATTCCAGTAATAATGACTGAATTTTGAACATATACTAAAGATAGTAAGGATAAAATCGACACATGGATAATATGTCCAAACCATCAACCAATACTAACAGCCAATACCCAAGTCCACAGCCATCTACAAAGAATTTAAAAAATCTAAATACTAATAAATTTTTGGGATATACCCCCCTCAGTAGCCAAAAAAAGTCTAAAATAAAGTCTAACACATAGGAAACAAGAAGCATAAAATAAAGCTTTTGAAGTATGGAAGCTCATCACTTCAATTTCAACTCATGAACTAACCACGAACTCTTGATCCCTGAACATAAAAAGTAGAAGAATTTATGATGCCAGCATCACGTGGCATACAGGTCTGGAGACGGTGAATGGCTGGAGAGCTAGCATGTAACAAAGAGAAAGGGAATAAGATAATGCTATGGGTGACAATTCAAAGTAGTCTAAGATCTAATTCACATAATCATATGAAAATACATATAACATAATATCACATGTCGGGTAGGGAACAAGGCTTAGAATAAACCTTTACAATCTTATCCAAGATTATGTAGCATAACCATCATAATCAAGGCACCAACGTGCTATAAGGGCCCAACTTTCCCCAGCTAGAAAGGCCCCAGTACGTGTAGCTGTATGAACTAGAGGATAGTCATATGTCATATGCCTTAGGGGGGAATTGAAACTACCGGCATAAATCAAATATGACTTACGACACAATATAAATAACATATAGGACTCGAATCTCCCAATCATATAATAATAATAAGGGGGATTCAAACCACCTAATTATTTAGACCCCTACGCCGGCTAGTGAGGTTTCCCATTTAGGTCTCTCGATAACTCCACTTTTATGGCCTAGATGCATAACTCGCTTTTAAGAGTAATTAAAATATTTAACACACATTTCTAATTTATTAAACAGATTATGCATTAAGGCATCCCATTGGTATCATCATACCAACCCCATTTGTAAGTTCATTATCATTCAATAATACATTAACCATCATACGAGGAAGATTCATAACCCCTTCGGTTCAGTTAACTTTCACATGGACATACCACAAAGTCCAATAAAATCATATCATAGTTTGTTAACCTTTTATGCCATTGCATTAGTTTAAGTGCTAAAGTCAAATCATGTGACAAAACTATATATCATTATTAATTTCACCATTAGCTTGAGGGTACACAATTTCAAAATACACAAGTCAAGGAAAAATAATTAAATTTGTGGGAAACATAAGCCCTTTGTTTATAAGCCAAACCAATTCACCCCACAAGTTTTAAAATTATTAATAAAGCATGAATAAGGCATAAGAAACCATGGGAAATAAATTATATGACCAATCATGTCGAAAGCCCTCGACCCCATCAAACCCTTGTTCAAATCCATAAAATTATTCATGTTCATTCATTTATTTCATGAAAACAAATTTAGGGTAGAGTCACATCCCTAAAATACCCAAAATTATGGAGAGAATTCAACCCTTGAAGCTCTTGTTAAACCACTTCTTGGAAACCCTAAGTATGGATACTTGAGAGACTTAAAAGAGATGAAAGAATGTTTAGAGTGAATTATGAATCAAATAGGGTCCCAAGTATGTGTATAGGTCGTGATTTATTATTGGTATAAGAGGGAAATTTCTATAATACCCCTCATTAAAAATTGGAAAATAAATCATCAGTCGTTACAGGCGACCTTTTGACTCGTAGGGTAACTTTAGGACTCATTTCCCCTCAGTCATAGTCTAGATAGTGCCCGGGACCACCTATATTGGTCTAGTTACAAAAGGATCCAAATACTTATAGCAAGTAAAAATGAGTCGTTACATCCTAGTAGTACTCAAGGCAGAATACTTTGGGCATCATACTAGTTTCCTTATGAAAAGGACTATACGAGTTGTTTAGAGTCCTTACGACTCATAACATTGTATTCATAATCACATAAAAAAACATGGGGTAATGCACTAGTTACACTATGAGTGGACTTAATGACCCATCATGAGTCTTTATGAGTCAGGGCCTCACGTCGTAATCTAGATAGCAACTCAGACACTATTCATTGGAAACCTTACAACTAGGGTCATATGACCCATCAATACACCCTACGAATCTTAGTGTGAGTCGTAGTCTGATCAATGAGGATAAAATTTCAGAAATTTTCAAGGACCAAACACCCGAGGTCTTACACTTGAAAATATGATCTAGTAAAATAAAATGGTTAAGTATAGTCACTTGAAATAGTCAAGTAGTAACTTGAAAATAGTTAAGTGTTGTCACTTAAAATATGAAATAGTTACTTGAAAATGGCTTTAAAGTATAGACATTATAAATAGTGAATTAGTAAGATGAAAACGGTTAAATTTAGTTACCTGAAAATGTGAACTACTAAATTGAAAAGTGAAGTGTAATGACTTAAAATAGTGAACTGGTAATTTGAAAATGGTTAAATGTAGTCACTTGAAATAGTAAACAAGTAACTTGAAAATTGTCAAGTGTAGTCACTTGAAAATGCAAACTAGTAACTTGAAAGTTGTTATGTATAGTCACTTGGAATAGTGAATTAGTAACTTGAAAATGGTTATGTGTAGTTCTTTGAAAATGTGAACTAGTAACTTTGAAAATGGTTAAGTGTAGTCTCTTGAATTACTAATGTAGTAACTTGAAATGGTTAAGTATAATCACTCGAAAATGGATAAATGTAGTCACTTGAAAATGTGAACTAGTGACTTGAAAATGGGTAACTGTAGTGACTTGAAATAGTTAACTAGTAACTTGAAAATGGTTAAATGTAGTGACTTGAAATTTTGAACTTGATGTTGAAAATGGTTAGATGTAGTGACTTGAAATAGTGATATTTTAACTTGAAAATATTTTAAGTGTAGTCACATGGAATAGTGAACTAGTAACTTGGAAATGTGAACTAGTTACTAGAAAATGGTTAAGTGTAGTCACTTGAAAATGTGAAACAGTAACTTGAAAATGGTTACATTTATTCATTTGAAATTGTGAACTAATGACTTGAAAATGATTAAGTGTAGTGACTTAAAAATATAAACTATTGAGATGAAAATGGTTATGTTTAGTCATTTGAAAATGTGAACTTGTGATTTTATAATGGTTAAATGTAGCAACTTTAAAATGTAAACTAATGTCTTGCAAAATTTTTACTTTAGTGACTTAAAAGTGTAAACTAAAGAGATTGTGATTGCTTGTGTAGATTGAACCTAATTATAGATGGATGTATATACAAAATAATGATAAAAGAGTATGTATGAGGAAGGAATATGTGGAACATGTCAAGCGATTTATTGAACATACCAAGGCACTTGATGATTGGTTAAATTTCCAATTGATTCACTGCCCTTGTGAAAAATGTGAATGTACAATAATTCTAAAAGAAAAACTTGTGAAGAATCATCTTTGTAGAAGGGGTTTTTCTGAAGATTATTTAAGATTGAATACAAGCATGGAGAATTTGGGCATAATAACCTTGTTGTTGATGAAATTAGTAGGTCTGAGGGGTATAATGACTATAAAGATATTAGAATGACATAATTGGTGCATGATCCTTTTGAGATGCAAAAGGGTATTGAATTCAGGAAAAATGTAGAAGATGTCCCTAATGTAGAAGCACACCATTTTAATGAAAAATTGTGTGTTGCTAGTCATCCTTTTTTTGATGGGGAGTTTGCACTGCAATTATATGTTGATGGTAGATTATTAAGTATCAAATATAATTGGAATGTTTCTTAAGGAGGAATGGACTCTATAGAAGACCTTATTAAGAGTTAGTTGACTGCATATTAGAGGTTTCTGATACGTTCTATAAGGAAAAAAATGGCGTCGAAGTTAGGTCCTTGATTAGAATTGATTGTTGTGAAAATGGTTGCATGTTATACTTTACGAAGGATGTCGAGCTAGAGTTTTGTAAGTTTTACCGAAGCCCTCCCCAATAAGTATGGTTGTAGAGGAAACAAAATTACTATTAAGATGATGCATTATTTACCTCTTATACCAAGGTTGAAAAGCTTGTATGAATAAAATAACTCAGATACACACATGAGATAACAAAGTGAAAATAGAAGGCCCTCTGGTATCATGTGTCATTCATATGATGGAGAGGCTTGGAAGAATTTTAATTCAATTTTCAGATTTTGTGGATGGTTTCTCACTTTTTTCTGTTGGTGCCACACCATATTCATGTTGTCTTATGTTTATCACATTGTATAATCTTCCTACTAAAATATTAATGGCTAGTACTTACAAATTTTAACATTTTGGTTTTCCTGTCTTGCACAATCAAAAAATTTGGGTTGGATATTTGCTTGCAATCTTTGATTCATAAGTTTCAATTGTTATGGCATGAGGGGGTTGAAACTTGGTTCATTTCACTAATAAGTTGCCAATTTGATGACTTTTTATCCCTTTTTAAGCTTGAATTATCATGTTATTCCAATAATTTAATTTAATTCTCATGTTAAATACTCATTTGTGTAGGTAAAGATTGAAAATGATGTTGAGCAAGCCATACAAGTCAATTGGAGGGCGAAAGGAAAAGACAAAGAGCTTAAAAGTTTATTTGAGAATGTCGGGAGCCACCTGGGCACACATATGCTGGACCTGCCCATGCAGGTAGCTAAGTTGAAGCTTCTAGTATGAATAACAAAGGTGACCTACACACAGGTCACCCACCTATGCCAGTAGGTCACCAGTGCGATGACATTTTTGTAATTTCTATAAAATGTGATTTTGGGTCTAAATAGGAGTTTTTCAGCTCCAATCCTCGATTCGTCTACCTTTAAAAGCTTGAAACATTAGAGTAAGACTCCAAGTGAGAAATTAGTGCATTATTCTCAAGTTTTATTGAATTTGGATATTTAATATTGTATTAAATTATGATTCAATGGAACAATATGCAGAGAATTTGGGTAAATCTCCCCTTTCTCTCTCTACTAGTAGCTAATTTCTTTGTATGGGGTTATGGTTGAATATGTTGTGATTATTGTATTGGTGTTGTTTATTTATCTTCCTAATTAGCTAATTTACATGATTTATACTCCCATTCCATGTTTTAATTAAGAATTAGAGATTGCAAACTCTAGTTACCATTGGACCCTTATCATCCTTGACAAAGGGGATAAGGGTGAGAAATGGTTGTATACAATAACTTGATCTACATCATTTAATAGTCTCTCTTATATGTAGGATACTAATTGAAGCCATAGATTGCTCAGATTACTATACGTATGAGATGGTCAAAAGAATCCATTTGTGAGATTTGGGTGTTTGATTGACAATCTGATACTAAATACCTTTAATCTAGCCTACCCATGACTTTTAGATAAATTTTGACAAATATTCAATTACCCAAGCATGAACCTAAACTTAGAATAGCATAACCCTAAATTTTATTTCACATTTGGTTCAACATTAGTCATTTCTAGCTTTGAAATTTCATTCTCATTATAATAAAATTGTTAACTCTAAAAGTGTTCAAACAAACCCTCCAATTTTACTTTCTTATTTGTTACATCACATCACGAGCCAACTTCTAGTTTCTTCTAACACTTAAGCTTGAAATAAGTGTTTTCATTCCATAAGGATTTGACCCCAAATCTTGTTGGGTTAACTATATTGATGACAAACACTTCGTTAAATAGTATTTCAATTTTCTTGCGTATGGAATATGGACTATTAATGATTTCCCTACTTATGGACTGTTGTCTAGGTGGAAGACAACTGGAAATTTAGCTTGTCCATACTGCATGGAAAATAGAAAATCATTCATATTGAAACATGGTCTGATAAATTCATGGTTTGATAGTCACCATTATTTCTTGCCACCTAGTCATGAGTTTAGGAGACTCAAGAATGAGTTTAGAAAGAATAAAAATAAACCTAATTTTCCACGTCCAAGATTAAGTGGTCATGATATTTGGGAGAGAGTTCAAGATTTTTCAAATGTTAGCGAGATATAATGGTATAAGTTTGATGGGTATATGACTCACATAATTGGAATGATCAGAGCATATTTTGGGACTTAGAATATTCACTAGACAATCTACTTAGACATAATCTTGATGCCATGCATACTCAAAAGAAGTATTTTGATAACTTATTCAACACAATTATGAATGTGATTGGCAAGACAAAAGATAATCTTAAGGCTAGACTTGATTGACAAGAATATTGCAAGGGTTGGGAATTAACTTGCAAGAGGGTCCCAATGGCTATTTGCTTAATCTCAAGGGTATTTATACATTCAAGTTAGACCAAAAGTAAGAAAATATGTAAGTGGGTTCAAAATTTAAAGATGTCAGACAGATATGCATTGAATTTGGAAAAGAGGGTTGATATGAAATATGAAATCTTTCATGGAATGAAAAGTTATGATTGTCACATTTCATGAAATGGTTACTTCTGTTTGATTTTATTAATTTTCCTAAAAATATAGGGACATAATTGTAAGGAGATGTGTGGAGCATCATAGGAAATGTACCTGCATATGTTGTTCATATACCTGGAAAAAGCATACGACAAATCTTCGAGAGAGTTTTTATGGAGATATTTGGCAGTCTAGAGGTGTTCCAATCATGTACATATTACAACCCAAAAATCAAGGGTCATGTTGGCACTTGTCGCGGAAAGCCTTGACTAGTAAGCGTATCACCCAAACTAATATGAAAAGAGAAAACAACACCAAATCTAAGTGAAGGATTCTAGAATGAAGCTAAACTACACGTATACAATAATTACAGAAAAATACATAACAAAGATACCATAAATCTCCCAAAATATAGTATCATAGTGTAAAAACAACCTAAGTACATATCAAAGTCAAAACAAACAACTGATAGTTCAGAAAGAACATAATCTATTTCTGAACAAAGAAACAAGACATAAGCTAAACAAGAGGAGGTAGTAGGTCAACTCTGGAAGCATAGATCGATCGCTACCTTAAAGATACTCTAAACACCGACTAAATCGACTACCGTTCGATGCACTTGTACCTGGATCTGCACTGAAAGAGCGTAGTAGGGGTGACTATGGTCCACGTGTACTCAGTAGGTATCAAGGCGACTAAGAAAAGTAGAAAATAAACATATAAAATACAGACTATGGGCATGCCACTTGTAATTAGAAAATATCCCAAATGGTAGGCCACACAGTCTCAACTAATAGTTCTACTATATACACATATACCAAAATACAAGTAAAAGAAAGAGACACAAATAGATAGATATCACATCAAGAACAAAAATACCACACATAATGTGAATAATGTATAAAATGCTATGAAGATTGTGATGTTGATGATGATAATAATGATGCAATTCACGAGCTTGTCATATAACCTTTGTATACACCTACAGAGGTGTGCTCCTGAGGTAGTATCCATAGGAGGTTCATCAACCCATATATGATCCAATACCCAATACCAATCAAATATCCATAACTCCCCTGGCACAAACATCGGTAGAGGGATTATAAAGATGCCACAGTTTCTATCAGAAAAAGCTAGTATTTCAATGAGGTACCAATGTTTAATGAATGTGTATGATATGAGGATGTAATTCTTAAAACTAACTAGAATGAGAATTTTAAAATCCAGTCAATATTCCAACCATGTGCCCAAAAAGTCCATTCAATAGGCCAACCATCCATGATCCAATATAGTGCATAAACCAATAGATAAGATATACAATAATATGCCATTTGATACCACACAAATACAAACTTAGACATTTTTCCTCCAAGAAGAATACGGCCAATTACATAAATACCAGGCCTAACATCATATAAGACTCCACACGGTAACACATTGCAAAAAGTTTCTCAAAACCATAATATAACAACAACATAGGCCCCCATATGGGCATAAAATAATAATAAATCCATTTCCATGACTATTTCCCACACCCACAACATGATTTTATATTAATATTAACTACCCAACCCAGTCTAAGGAAAGTTAATCCATAACCTCTTTCAAATAAAGAAAATTGAGTCTAAAAGCCTTCAACACAGAACCTTCCCATCATAAAAAGACTCAAAATCAACTAAAACAAACAAATATTGAATCTAAACATCAAATAAAAGCCAACAATACCCATATTGACAATTTTACTGGTCGGGGTCAAAACAAACCCCTAAAATAGGTTTTCAAAAAAGAAGGGTAAAATTGAAGTTTTAGTCCAAACATATACTACCCATGATTTAAGGAAGCCATAGAAAAATACCTAAGTAAAAATAGGCTAAAATCGGTGGTCCATTTGAAGAATTACTAATTTAGGCCTTCTGGGACAAAATCCCAAATTCCACTTTTGAAATCGAATTTTAACATAATTTAAGAAAAATAATTGAAAAAGGAATTTAGAGCTTACCCAAGCTTGAAAATTAAAGAAATATACCAAGAACACAAAAACCCAAGCTCAAGGTATCAAATTTGGTGAAAAATATTGAGAACATGGTATATATATTACCCAAGTGTCATGTAAGAGGACACGGGGCCACTTAAGCGGCCATTCCTTAACCGATCAAGTGTTGCTTTAGCGACACTTCCCCATCTGCATATATTTCTTAAGCAGATGTAATGCCTCTTAATAGGTACTTGCTTAAGCAAGTTGTCCATTGCTTAACTGACACTCGGCTGGTTAAGCTGGTTGCTTAAGCGACCTCTACAAGTGTCGCTTTAGTGGATACACCAGCTAAGTGGGGCATCAGTTGTAGACTTAGAAAATTCCATGACTTCACGGACCCCTCGTGATTCATCTAGAATCTTGAGAATGCAAATGAAATACGTTACCCTATAAAATTCGACCCTCCAAACTTTATGGAGTCATCACTTTTTTGAAAAAATGATGTTTTCACAAAATTACCCCAATGCCCATTTCACTACCTTCTGAATGTGGGTCAAAATAAGATAAAAAAAAATATAAAATCACACCAACCATGTTACCAACCTAAAATCGACGTTTTGGATTTGTTGGCAAAGTCTGTTTTGCTATTTGATGCACAAAACTAAAAATATTGACCGAAGTCAACTAATAAGCCTTTTTAAACACGAAAAACTACAAAATTACACAAATTACACTAAAATACATTTGGTACCGTGCCAATCAACCCCACACCCCAAAAATACCACAAAGCAATCACGAGGAATGGTGAAATGGTTAAATAACACATAAATCAATAATCCACAAAAGTCACCAATAATCAAGTTACTACATCATCCACTACTAAAATTCTAGTTCATCCTCGAATGATACGTATAGGCAGTACCTAAATCAGCAAAAAGTTTGGGGTAACTACCACACATATTAGATTCAACCTCCTAAGTAGCTTCATATATAGGTCGATGTGTCTACTGGACCTTTACTACTGGAATATCTACAGAATGCAATCGTCTGACATCCTTGGCTAGATTAGAGATGGGATCCTCAATATAAAATAACCTCTCATCTAACTTTACTAAATCCTAATAGGAGACTCATCCAGAAGATAATACCAAATCACGGAAACATGAAAAACTAGATGAACAACTAATAAATTTCAGGGTATTACTAACTCATAAGCCATATTTGTAACAATCCAAAGAATCTCAAAAGGTCCAATATACCTTGGACTAAGATTTCTCCTCTTCTAAAACCTCATCACTCCCTTCATAGGCGACACATAAAGAAAGACTAGCTCACCAACAATGAATCTCAAGGCACCAAATCTACAATCCATATTAAACCTCTACCTACTATGAGCGACTTGGAGTCTATCATGAATGACTTGAACTGTAACAAAAGACTCATGAAGTAAGTCCGTACCTCGAGGTATAATCTTATAAACCTCAAACCAACCAACCAGAGAGCAACAACTCCTATCATATAAAGCCTCAAAGGGAGCCATCTCAATACTAGAATGGTTGCTAATATCACAAAAAACTCTACCAAATTTAGATACTGCTCCCACTGACCTTCAATGTCTATAACACAAGCGCAGAGCATATCCTCCAAAACTTGAATAGTCTATTCTGACTATCAGTCTTGGGGTTAAATGTTGTGCTAAGATCAACTTGGGTTCCCAAATCCCCCTGAAAGTCTTCCAAAAATGAGATGTGAGCACTGAACCTCTATCTGAGATAATAGACACTAGCACACCATAGAGATAAACTATCTCATGAATATATATGGGACAACCTCTCAGAACTAAAAAAAAAACTTGAATTGGAATGAAATAAGCATATTTGGTCAATCGATCCAAAATAAACTAAGCACTGTAAGAACTATAAAAAGTATTGGGTAATCTAGTCACGAAGTCCATAGTAATCTATTCCTATTTCCACTAGGGAATGGGTAACCTCAGAAGCAAAACACCAAGCCTCAAATTCTCGGCCTTCACCTGCTGGTAACATAGGCAATAAGCTATAAAATCTTCTACATCCTTTTTCATACTACCCCACCAATAGTGATGTCTCAAATCACAATACATTTTAGTCACTCTTTGATGGATGGAATACCTCGAACGATGAGCCTCCTCCAATATCAATTTCACCTAATCACCCACTTTTGACACATAAACTCTAGCTCCAATCCTCAAACTTCATCTTAATCAAGTGAGGCTTCCTTATGTTTTTAGCGCAACACCTTATCCCTAATCACTCTTAACCTAATATCATCAAACTGATGAGTCTAAATCTACTCCATAAAGAAATACCTAACCTCAACAAATGCTAACACACACCCAGGTGTCAGAATTTTAAGCCTAACCATCTAGTTAGACAAATACGGAACCTATAAGGCCAAAGGCCTCTCCTCGGTCAAAAGATATACCAAGATACTCATGCTAGTTAACTTCTGGCTCATGGTATCCGTAACCATATTAGCCTTGCCCAAATGATAGAGAATAGTAAGATCATAATCCTTAAGAAACTCAAGCCAAAGATGCTTTACCATATTAAAATCTCACTAGGTGAAGAATTACTAAACGCTATGATAATCTGATAAAATCTTATAACGGACTCCATACAAGTAGTGCCTCTACAACTTTAAAGAAAATACAACTGCACTTAATTCCAGATCATGGGTAGGGTAATTCCTCTCATGGGGCTTCAACAGACAAGAAGTATACACAGTTACCTTAGACTCATACATCAATATAAAACCTAACCCAACACCTAAAGTATCATAAAAAATAATAAACCCATGCTCTCTTTGGGCAAAGACCAGATAGAATTAGTGTTAATAAATCCTTGAGATTTTCAAAGGTCACCTCACAAGAATTAGAATACTAAAAGGAAATCTTCTTCTGAGTCAACTTGGTAAACTGAGTTGTAAAAGATGGAAAACCTCAACTAAATGCCAATATTGACACGCCAAACCAATAAAACTCTGAATCTTAGTAGGAGAAGTAGACCTACCCCACTCATGAACCATTGAAATATTTATCGGATTGACCATTATACAAACCTTGGTCACCATATGACCCAAGAAAGAAATAGACTCTAACCAAAACTCACACTTGGAGAACTTAGCATTCAACTTTATATCCCTCAATATCAGGAGCACCTATCACAAATGCTCCTCATGGTAAGCCTCACTCTTAGAGTAAACCAAGATATCATCAATAAATAGTTAAGATATGACTGAAATACCTAATTCATTAATTCCATGAAAATGGCCAGGGCATTGGTCAACTTAAATGACATGACCAAGAACTCATAATGACTGTACTGAGTCTAAAAAGTTATCTTATGAATATCCAAAGCTCTAATCCCTAACTGGTGATGCTCGAACCTTAAATCAATCTTTTAAAACACCGACCACCCTAAAGTTGATCAAATAAATCATCAATAGATAAAGAGGATAATTATTCTTAGCTATCACCTTATTTAACTATCAATATAAATACACATACATGTAGACCCATTATCCTTCTTCACAAATAAGACAGGCACACCCTAAGGTGATACACTAGGTAGAATAAATCCTTTATCAAACACTTCTTCATAAATAAGACAGGCACACCCTAAGGTGATACACTAGGTAGAATAAATCCTTTATCAAACAACTTCTGCAATCGATTTTTCAATTTCTTCAACTTTGCTGGGTCCATCTAATAAAGAGGAATAAAATTGGGCTTGGTTCCTAGCTTAGATCAATAACAAAGTTAATATCATAATCTAAAGGTATACTAGGCCAATTCTTAGAGAACACATCCATAAACTCACTGGTAATACAAACAGAATCCAAAGAAGGTGGTGAGGCAACACTAGTATAACAAATATGGGATAAATAAGTCAAATATGCTCTCTCAACAAAGTGACAAGCCTGAAGGAAATATACAACTCTCTTAGGACCCGAATGAAACAAATAATTCAAAGCTATCCTCGACATACCCAACAAAGCTAAGGTCAAAGTTGTAGCATAATAGTCTAGGACATCATAATGAAGAACTAACTAATCCATACAAAAGATGAGATCAAAATATCCCATATTATGTATAATCAAATCTACCCAAGTCTCATGCCCAACAAAGGTCACAACACAAGATCGGTACACTCGATCCAGTACTAAAGAATCTCCTATAGGGGTAGATACTTGGATAGGCATGGTAAGAGGCTCACTAGTAGAATCAAAACCTAAAGCAAAATATATAGTCACATAGGACAAAATCAACCTTGGATTAAATACTCAAATACAGAGTTAAAATAGATAGAGATGATACCTATAATAATAATGTTGGAAGCCTCTTTCTCTAGTCTGGAGGGTATAATATTGTACTTCCCATGAACCCCACTTGAATGACCTTGCAACCACTACTATGGGTCCTACTACATATTCCTCATGCACCACTAGTAGAACCTCTACCGATATAAAAATAGCCCTAAAAACATGCTAGGGATAGTCCTTGGACAAATGGCGAGCCTCATAGCATACAAAACACACTCTATGACCCGATTCAATAGGGGGAGGTACGACTAAGCTAGAATGAGCACCTAAAGCTGCTGAACTAGAAGATCCACTACTTGAACCCTACAAAGCTTTCTACATGGGTCTACCATGATACTTATGAAAGCCTTTAGAATCTCTACCTCTAAAAGTGTGACCTATGAATTTACCCTGATGATGAATCCTCTTAGAGTCTGCTTGAGATACTCAAAGAATAGACTCAATCATTTTAGTATAAACTATTATACTAAAAAATAATGCCACCGACACTACTATATGGGCAGTAGCAAGATAAAGCAAAACATCTAACCCCTTCATGAACTTCAGAATCTTCTAAGACTTGATGGCAATACTAGTATAAGAATATCTAGACAAGGCATCGAAATGTGCCTTATGAACTATAACAATCATGGACCCCTATTCTAGATGATCAAACTTATCTGTTATCTAATACATTAAATTGTAAGGCCATGGCCAAACCTATCCAAGAAGGCCTTAGCAAACCAATCCCAAGTTATCTCTAGTAAACCAAGAGGTCTAAAACTTACAAGTGAGCTCCACCAACTCCAGGCTTCTTCTCTTAACTAGTAGGTAGTGTAAGCAACCCCATGCAACTCAAGAAATCCAAGGTTAAGCAACTTCTGATGAAAATCAATCAAGAACTTATAGACTTTCTTACCCACAGCACAACTAAACCTGGGTGGACCCAAATAAGTAAATTGCTCAAACCTATTCTAATCCTTAGAATAAATAAATATACTCATAATATTAAAAGGCATAGTAAATCTGGCTGGCTGAGATAACACCTGAGAGGGTAATATAGATGAAGCTAAACTCTTGATCTAAAAAAAAACATACTTGGATACTGACATAAAAGGAGGAACAACATTTGATATTTTTGGAGTAATATAAGCAGATGTAGGCACCACAGGAGGATCCACACTCAAAATTAGAAAAACATCATAGGCAGACTCTAGCACAAAAAAAGGTACAATACTTGGAGCTGGAGGAACACCAGGTGTACTCAAGGGAGCACCCTCCAAATAAGTCAACAAATGAATCAAGAACCCCTTCAAGATTGGGGTTAGAGAAACCCTGTAGGACCTGAGTAGGCCTTATAGTTTTAGCATGCTCAACCTAAAGCTCAGGGGAGATTCCTATAGTTCTACCTCTGGAAGGGGCAGATCCTCATGTCTGTCCACTTTCTCGATCAAATCCATGACTAGTAACTCGCCCTCTAAACTGAGCTCTCTGTTCAAATGATAACTCAACAGCTTTAAGCTCATGATATGTAGTCATCACAATCTATGCAGAAAAGTGTGAAATATAATTTAGAACATAAGATATGAAAGAATCTGCACAATAAAGAACAAAATAAGGAAAGTTTCCTACAGACATCTTATAGCCTCTCAAAGATAGATATGAATGTCTCATACCAATTTATAAGACTCTATTAGATACCACATTCTTACACAGATGAGACCAATGAACCTGACAACTCTGATACCAATTTTTCATGACTGAAAAAATAAGAGTTATGATGGCACTTGTTGTGGCAAGCCTTGACTAGTAGGCCCATCACAAAAACTAATATGAAAGGGAAAACAACACCAAAACCCAAGGTAAGACTTTTAGAACAAAGTTGAACCACACATATATGATAATAGCAGAAAATACATAACAAACAAACCATAAATTTCCCAAAATCTGGTATTACAATGTATGAACCAACTAAGTACATCTCAAAGTCATAATAAATAACTAATATTTTAAAAAGAACATAATCTATCTCTATAGTACCCTGGGAAATTTTTCATTGAAATTTTGTGCATAAACGTGTTGGGTTCTACCTTCTAGAGTGAAATATAATTTTTTCCATGTGGAATGTCTTAGATTCTAACCCACCATTGCGTAGAGTATTGAATAAGCTTTTCAATGATATGTGGATCATCCAAAACAGACACCTGAACGACAAGTTATGAACATTCTGATCGAACCGTGAATAGTAGTGAACAGTAAAACGTGTAGGAAAAAAAGTATTGAGGCCTGGCGTATTTTTCCTCCAACTTTAAATGATCATAACTCCTTGTACATAATGATCTGGGTAATCTACTATATATCAAAAGAAAGCTCTGCGAGTCCTCTTTCTAATGAAATTAGTTTCATCCAATTTGTCTATCAGAGCAAAAAGTTGTGGTCGATCTACTTCGGCCTTTCAAAAGCAAATTTTTGGATCAAATTCAAATGATTATAACTCCTAATACACAATGATCTGGGTGAGATACTACATATCAACAGAAATATATAAGCATGTTGGAAATTGTGTTTTTTTTTTTGAAAAAGTGTATGTTATAAGCATGTTGATGTTGAATATTTGAGATATTTTGAATGATTTGACCTTTTGGTCTTAATAGATTTTTTTTGAACTCGAGTGTGAAAGAAATCCACAACGTGGTTGATTTTGATAGATGGGAAGTATGATGGCTCCCGATGTATATTTATATATTACTGAAATTGTTTTGTTGTAGATTGTCTTTGAAATGATATGAGCTAAGTCTGGGAGTAATCTTTAGCACCAAGTGGGAGGAATAAAGCAACATTACTTTTCTAGAACTACGTGCCCCTATAGGAGTGAGCCTGAGGCTGATTATATAGTGATCACTAGTTTGTGTGGATTTGATATTGATAGTCCTACTTCAATGGAAAGGATAGGATGACTCTCTCCAACGTGGGTTGTATGTTAGACTCCATGTAGCTCACATGGTTTATGTCGGTTATGGGATCTACCAGTGTGTGTGTGTTTCCTTGTGTCTATGGTGAATGGTGAAGTAATTTGAAGTGGAATTATGAAAGTTATTCTTTCAAAAGATTTAAGTGATATTTACATTATGAAAATTGATATTCTTGCTGAACTGAAAGTGATTGACAAATTATATGATGACTCACGTGTGTTATTGTACTTATTTCATCCTCTCATGATTATAATGATTTACTTTGGGCTATATGAGTCTTTCATACATCCTGTATATTTCTTATAAATATTTATGATGATGATGTTTATACAACTGCATACACCCCCATATACTTGATTCCTTTCCATGGTACTAACCAATATCTTTGGATGTGGGCTGTATTTTCTCAAAATGTAGGTTCAGGTGGTCAGTTCCAGGTTCGATAGTGATTCTTCGGGCATGCTATTCTACATCCTCTATTGTGGTGATTCCTAATATTTTGAGGACGTGATGTCTGATGTTGGTTTCACGGAATCATTTACATTTGATAACAGAGTATGAGTCAGTTGGGGCATGTATCAATGGCTCGCTGGTTTTATGGATTTTCTTAGAGGCTTGTCAGACTAGTATAGATGTTGGGAGTTGACTAATAAGTTGTATTTTGTTGTCTTTCTAAAATTCTTTTATTCTTGGAGATGATTACACTGTTGATATTTGAGGGTTATTTTTTAAAACCCCGTTAATTTGTGTTGAACTGAATGAAAATGGCTCAAAGGGTTAGCTTGGGGCTACTCGTAGCCTCAAGCACCGTGTGACGCTCCGAGACCCATCATCTGGGGTATTACAAACTTGGTATCAAAGCCTAAGGTTTTAAGGTGTCCTAGGAAGTCTGACAAGCCGTGTTAAGTAGAGTCTTAATAATCGGTGTGTAGCACGCCACATCTATGAGAAAGAGGCTACAAGACATTTTAGGAAAAAGTATGATTCTTTCTTTCAGAAGTCTATCGTGCTTAAAGTGTCTCTCTCTACTATTGGTTCATTCTCTCCTCTTTCAGAAATATGCCTCCATGTCGAGTGAGAATAAATAATGATGGTCTGGGAATTTTGTGTCACCCAAGAGTCATTTTATCTCTTACCTCAAAGCTAGAAAGCTTATTTCTAAGGGGTGTATTTACCATTTGGTTAGAGTCAAAGACACTAAGTTTGAGACTCCAACTCTCCAGTTTGTTAATGTCGTCAATGAGTTTCCTGATGTCTTTCCAGATGATCTCCCAGGGATACCTCCTGATAGAGAGATAGAGTTTGGGATTGATCTTCTTCCCGATACTTAGCCTATTTTTATTTCTCTTTACCATATGGCCCCTACAGAACTTAAAGAGTTAAAAGATCAACTCAAAGATCTACTAAATAAGGGTTTCATAAGGCCCAGTATTTCTCCTTGGGGGTACTCCTATGTTGTTTGTGGGAAAGAAAGATGGCTCTTTGTGTATGTGTATTGATTACCGCCAACTGAATAAAGTCACCATAAAAAATAAGTACCTCTTTTCGAGAATAGATAATTTATTTGACCAATTACAAGGTGTAAGTTATTTCTCAAAGATAGACCTTCGTTCTGGCTATCATCAACTCAAAGTTAGGGAGTGTGACATCCCAAAAACCTCTTTCTGAACTCGTTATGGCCATTTTGAGTTTCTTGTTATGTCTTTTGTGTTAACTAATGCCACAACAGCTTTCATGGACCTCATGAATCGAGTGTTCAGACTATATCTAGATATGTTTGTCATAATGCTCATCGATGATATACTGGTGTACTCCCATAGTAAGGATGAACATTCTGATCATCTCCGAACTGTCTTACAAACCCTTAGAGATCACAAGTTGTTTGCCAAGTTCAATAAGTGTGAGTTTTGGCTAAGGTCAATTGCTTTTCTAGGTCATTTCATTTCTTTCGAGGTTATTAAAGTTGATCCCAAAAGACCAAAGCTGTTAAAATTGGCCTAGACCTATTTATCCGACTGATATTCGAAGTTTCTTGGGTTTAGCTGGCTATTAACGCTGTTTTGTTGAGGGTTTCTCCTTTATAGCATCTCCTATGACTAGGTTGACCCAAAAGAAAGTGATGTTCTTGTGGTCTGAATCTTGTGAGAAGAGTTTTCAAGAGTTGAAGACTCGACTCACTTCAGCCCCTGTTTTGACTTTGTCTAATGGTGTTGATGGTTTTGTGGTGTACTGTGATGCTTTGAGAGTTGGGTTAGGTTGCATATTGATGCAGAAGGGTAAGGTGATAGCTTATGCTTCTAGAAAGTTGAAACCCTATGAGAAAAATTACCCCACCTATGACCTTGAGTTGGCTGCTGTTGTGTTTACTTTGAAAATCTGGAGACACTATTTGTATGGTGTCCATGTTGATGTTTTCACTGATCATAAGAGTCTGCAGTATGTGTTTACCCAGAGAGAATTGAATCTTAGGCAGAGACGATGGTTAGAATTGTTAAAGGACTATGGTATGAGTGTGCTGTACCATCCGGGCAAGGCCAATATTATGGCGGATACCCTAAGTAAAGTGTCCATGGGTAGTGTCTTGCATGTGGTAGAAGGTAAGAAAGATTTGGCTCGTGATGTACATCATTTGGCTAGATTGGGGGTTAGGTTGTTTGACTCTGCTAAAGGTAGTATAGGGGTTCAGAGTAGTTCTGAATCCTCCTTGGTTTTAGAAGTGAAGGAAAAGCAATACTTAGATGCTAGTTTGGTCAGACCGAAGGAGTCAGTCAAGGACTAAAAAGTAGAGGTTTTCTCCTAAGGGGGAGATGGTGTGTTGAGATTGTAGGGTAGATTGTGTGTCCCGAATGTTGATGATCTGAGACAGAGGAATATAGCTGAAGTGCATAGGGCACGATATTCTATTCATCCTAGTGCCACCAAGATGTACCGAGACTTGCGGGAAATCTATTGGTGGAGTGGCATGAAGAAAGATATAGCAGCATTTATAGCTAAGTGTGCAACATGCCAACAGGTTAAGGTTGAACACCAAAGGCTTGGTGGCATGATGCAAGAGTTTAGTATTCCCCCTGGAAGTGGAAAGAGATAAATATGGACTTCGTGATTGGTTTACATCCTTCCCGACGCCATCATGATTCCATTTGGGTTGTAGTTAATAGGTTGACTAAGTCTGCTCATTTCTTGTCTGTTCATACTTCATATACTGCTGAGGATTATGCTAGATTGTCTATCCGAGAGCTAGTCAGACTGCATGAAGTTCTCTTTTCTATTATTTCGGATAGGGGTACTCAGTTCACTTCGCAATTTTGGAAAGCTTTTCAGAAAGGTCTTGGTACCCAAGTGCTTTTGAGTTCTGCTTTTTATCCACAGATTGATGGTCAGGCTGAGCGGACCATCCAGACCTTAGAGGATATGTTGAGAGCTTGTGCACTTGACTTTAAGGGAAGTTGGGATGATCACTTACTATTGACGGAGTTTTCTTACAATAACAGTTTCCACTATAGTATTGGCATAGCTCCATTTGAAGCCTTATATGGGAGGACGTGTAGATCACCCATAGGTTGGTTCGAGGTGGGTGAAGCGGCTGTGAGTGGTCCTGATTCGATATTTGAGGCTATGGAAAAAGTTAAGTTGATTAAGGAAAGGTTGAAAACTGTGCAAAGTCGTCAGAAGTCATATGCGAATGTTAGAAAGAGAGACCTTGAGTTTAAAGTCGGTGACCTAGTGTATCTAAAAATTTCACCCATCAGGGGGGGTGAAGAGATTTAGAAAGAAGGGGAAGCTTAATCCCAATTATGTTGGTCCTTACAAAATTCCTAGCCGTATTGGTAAGGTAGCTTATGAGGTCAAGTTGCCTTCCGAGTTGTCCTCTGTTCATCCAATATTCCATGTCTCCATGCTTAGAAAGAATATTAGTGATGCTGTGGTAGTGGATTCCTCTGTGAGTGCTGACATTCAAGAAAATCTTTCTTTTGATGAGATTCCTATTGAGATTCTTGATTTCAGTGTCCGAAGACTAAGGAACAAAGAAGTTCCTCTGGTCAAGGTGTTATGGAAAAACTAATCTGTTGAGGATGCAACTTCAGAAGCTGAGGCGGATATACGATCCAAGTACCCGCACCTATTTTCTGTGAACTCCTATCAAGCTGAAGGTACCGTTCTTTCCTAAATCATGCACTTTTGATAAAAGTTACAACAGTTCAGCTGTCATTTATTATGTGTTCAGCTGTATTTTCTTGAATTTATGCATTCTATGTTGCATTCGGAGTGAGAAATGATGTGGTGATGAGTCTAACAAATGGTTTCAGTTGTATGCTCTATTCCCTATCTAATCTTGGCATGTCTAGCGTTATTCGAGGATGAATGTTTCCAAGGGGGGGGATGATATAATACCTCGAGAAATTTTTCTTTGAAATTTTGTGCGTAAACGTGTTGGGTTCTATCTTCTAGAATGAATTATAAATTTTTTCATGCTGAATGTCTTATATTATGACCCACTATTGCGTAGAGTATCGAATAATATTTCCAACGATATGTGGATCATCCAAAACGGACACCCGAGCGATGAGTTATGAACATTTCGATCGAACCGTGAATAGTAGTGAACAGTAAAACATACCGGAAAAAAGGTACTGAGGCCTGGCGTATTTTTCCTCCAACTTTAAATGATCACAAATCCTTCTACATAATGATCTGGGTGATCTACTATATATCAACGGAAATCTCTACGAGTCCTCTTTCTAATGAAATTGGTTTCATCCAATTTGTCTATTGGAGCAAAAAGTTATGGTCGATCTACTTTAGCCTATCAAAAGAAAATTTTTGCTCCAACTTCAAATAATCATAACTCCTCGTACACAATGATCTGGGTGAGATACTATATATTAACGAAAATATATGAGAGTCGTCTTTCTAATGAAATTGGTTTCATCTAATTTGGATGTCGGAGTAAAATGTTACGGTTGATCTACTTCAGACTATCAAAACAGTTCACCAAAGGATAGATTCGAGAATTATTTGATTTTTAGGGGCGTTTTGGTCATTCTCCCTCACCCAAAATCCGTCCAAACCCTATATTAAAGCCTATTAGAAGCATTATATGTTATATTTCATCAAATTCCCTCAAAAAGAAAACTCTAAGATCCTACATCCAACTTCAAGAACCTCCAAAGTTCACCATTAATTTTGCAAATTTATTCAAGATTTCAAGTTCCTAGTTCAAGAACTCTAAGAACCATCATTCAAAGGCACGATTAACATCTCAAAAATGAGTATCGATCTAAAGTTCATCACTCAAGGTATGTGGGGTTTTTCAATAAGAACTCTTTTTCGTTCTTGTGCCTAAAAGTAATTTTCTTTACGAAGGCATGATTTTTATTTGATTTTTATGAATTTGAAGAATGAAACCATATCTTATGATGATTATTATGAAATCTTGATGTTTATGATTTTGAAAGATGAATTTACATGTGTGGAGATATAAAGCATGAATTTTGAACGATATTTATCATGATTTTGATATTTGGGTCGTGAATTTCCATTGGAAATTGTGTTTTTTTAAGAAAGTGTGTGTTATAAGCACGTTGAAGCATGATGGCTCCCGATGTATATTTATATATTACTGAAATTGTTTTGTTGTGGATTGTCTTTGAAATGATCTGAGCTAAGTTTGGGAGAAATCTTTAGCACCGAGTGGGAGGTATAAAGCGACCTTACTTTCCTAGAACTACGTGCCCTCGTAGGAATGAGCCTGAGGCTGATTTATATAGTAATCACTAGTTTGTATGGATTTGATATCAATAGTCCTACTCCGATGGAAAGGATAGGACGGCTCTCCCCAACGTGGGTTGTACGTTGGACTCCATGTAGCTCACATAGTTTATGTCGGTTATAGGATCTCCCAGTGTGTGTGTGTTTCCTTGTGTCTATGGTGAATGGTGAAGCTATTTGAAGTGGAATTGTGAAAGTTATTCTTTCAAAAGATTTAAATGATATTTACATTATGAGAATTGATATTCTTGATGAACTTAAAGTGATTGACAAATTATATGATGACTCACATGTATTATTGTACTTAATTCATCCTCTCATGATTATGATGATTTTCTTCAGGCTATGTGAGTCTTTCATACATTCTGCATATTTACTATAAATATTTATGATGATGATATTTATACAACGTATGCACCCCCATATACTCGGTTCCTTTCCATGGTACTGACCCACATCTTCGGATGTGGGCTGCATTTTCTCGGAATGTAGGTTCAGGTGCTTAGTTCCAGGTTCGACAGTGATTCTTCAGGCACTCTTTTCTACATCCTCTGTTGTGGTGATTCCTCATGTTCCGAGGACGTGATGTTTGATGTTGGTTTCACGGAATCGTTTACATTTGATAACTGAGTATGAGTTAGTTGGGGCATATCTCAATGGCTAACTAGTTTTATTGATTTTCTTAGAGGCTTGTCAGACTAGTATAGATGTTGGGAGTTGACTAATAAGTCATATTTTGTTATCTTTCTGAAATTCTTTTATTCTCGGACGATGATTACTCTGTTGATATTTGAGGGTTATTTATGGAAACCCCGTTGATTTGTATTGAACTAAATGAAAATGGCTCAAAGGGTTAGCTTGGGGCTACTCACAGCCTCAATCACCGTGTGACACTCTAGGACCCGTTTTTCAAGGCGTTACAATCTCTAAATAAAAGAACAAGACATAAACAAAAAAGATAAGGTAGCAGATAACCTCTAGAAGCATAAATCGATCACTACCTTAAAGATACTCCAAACACTGCCCAAATCTTCTATCGTTTAATGCACTTGTACCTGATTCTGCACTAAAAATAAAAGTAGGGGTGATTAAGGTCTACATATACTCAGTGGGTATCATTGACTAGTAGAACAAAGTAGAAAATAAACCATATAAAATACACACTATAGGAACGTCACCTGCACTAAAATATATCCCAAATGGTAGCCCATACCATCTCTATTAATAGTTCTATAATATACACATATACTAAAAACAAGTACAATAAAAAGGTATAAATAGAGACATCACTTAAAGTATGAAAACACCATACAAAATGTGCACAATGTATAAAATGTAATGAAGATGGTGATTATTATAATGATGATGATGTGATGCACAAGGTTGTTGCATAACCTCCGTATACACCTACCGAGTAGCGCTTTTGAGGTAGGACCCATGGGGGATTTGTCAACCCATATACAATCTAATATCCAATAGTAATCCAATATATATTACTCTTCTCTGGCACATACATCGAGAGAGGATTTTTAAAGATGCCATATTTTCCCTTAGAAAAAGCCAATATTTCCACGCTGATACCAATGTTTCATGAAGGTTTATGATATGTGGATGTAACGCTAACAATCAACTAGAATGACAATTTCTAAATCCAACCAATATACAAATCGTGTAAGCCACAAATCCATTTAATATGCTAACCATCTATGGTCCAACATAGTCCATAAACTAATAGAATAAGATATACAATAAGATGCCGTCTAATACCACACAAATATCAATTTAGAGATATTTTTTCACCAAGAATAATACAAGAAATTACATAAATACCATGCCATTAACATCATATAACACCCCACATGGTCATACATAGTGAATAATAGCTGAATACCACTAAATAACAGCAACAAAAGATTCCACATAGGCACAAATAATAAAGCCATTTCCATGATTATATCCTACACCTATAAAATGATTTTATATCATTATTAAGTACCAAACCCCATCTAAAAATATTTACCCCATAACTTACCTCAAATGAAGAAAATTGAGTTTCAAAGCCTTTAACATGGAGTATTTCACTTATGAAAACTCAAAATTAACTAAAACAGACGAATATAGAATATACGCATCAAAAGGAAGACACCGATATTATCTATTTCTAGGTCGAGGTTAAAATAGATCCGCAAAATAAGTTCTCACAAAAGGAAGGTAAAACTTGACTTTTAGTCTAAACATATATTAACCATGATTACAATAATCTATAGAATAAACCCCAAGAGAAAACTTGTTGAAATTGGTGTTTCAATTGAAAAATTACTAATTTACGCCTTCCATGCCAAAATCCCCAAATTCAAATTTTGAAATTGAGTTCTAAAAAGGTTCAATTGGCAAAAATTGAAGAAAAATATTTGAAATAGAGATTTGAAGCTTACCCAAGTTTGAAAATGGAAGAAATCGGCAAACAACACAAGAAACTAAACTTAAGATATCAAAAATGGTTAAAACAATTGATAATAGGGCATATATATTACCCAGGTGTCGCTTAAGTAGACATTAATTTCCTCTGAAACGGCGTTCACTTAAGCAACCAAGTGTCGCTTTAGCGACACTCGCCCCATTTACATGTATTGTTTAAGTTGTCCTATATTGTTTGAGTGGTCCTCACTTAAGCAAGAGGCCATATCTTAAGTGACACTTGTTTGGTTAAGATAGATCGCTTAAGTGACCAGCTGGCCGCTTATGTAGCCTGCACATAAGGGACCCAAGTGTCGCTTAAGAGGATGCACCAGCTACGTGGTGCATCAGTTGGTGACTTGAAGATTCATCTGGAATCTTGAGAATTCTAATAAACTATGATACCTTGTCAAATTCGATACTTCAGAAACATGACAATATTATAATTTAAAAAAATTAGAGTTTTCACAAAATTGACCCCTAATACATAATTTCACAACTTTTCAAACTGAGGGTCAAAATGAGATACAAAAGTCGTAAAACCGCACCATTATGTTACCCACCTAAAATTGATGTTCTTGATATGTTGGCATAGTCCATTTTTCCATTAGACGCACAAAGTAATAAATGTTGACCAAAGTCAACTAATAAGCCTTTTTAACCTCCAAAAACCACAAACTTGTACAAATTACACACCAAAATATATTGGGAACCATGCCAATTATCCCCATACACCTAAAGTACAACAAATCAATCATAAGGAGAGGTAAAATAGTCAATTCTCATAGAAATGAAAAATCCATAAAAATCACCAAAAATCAAGTTATTATAATACATCAGGGAAATTAAGGATATGTATCATGGAGCTAAGATATATGTAAGTAGAGTAGGAGGTTTTCTGGAGAGTAGGAGGTTTTCTATTATAATAAGGTTGCATCAGGGATTAATTTTTAAACAATTCTTATTTGCTTTAGCAATGAAATTTTTTATGAGACACATTCAAGGCATGTGCCTTGGTACATGTTATTTTTTAATGATATTGTATTGATTGACAAAATATAAAGTGGAGTTAACAGCAAGTTGGAGGTATGGAGATAGACTCTAGAGTTTAATGGTTTCAAGTTGAGTAGGACCAAGATAGTGTACATAGAAATCAAGTTCAGTGATGTGCCTCATGAAAGCAAGGTTTGATGCTTAAGTATTATCTAGGAATGGGCGTTTCAAGTAACTAGGGGTAATTATTGAAGGCAATAGAAAAGTTGATTAATATATATTAAAATTACTTAGGTGCAGGGTGGTTGAAATAGATACTGGCATTTGGTGTCTTATAGTATAAGAATGTGACACTAAGACTAGTAGATAAGTTTTACAAAGTAGTTATTAGATTGGATTTATAGTATGAGGTAGAGTGTTGGTCAGTCAAAGACGCTTATTGAATTGCCATGGTTTCATGGCAGTTTTGATGCTTAAAACAAGGAAATTATACAAGTACTTAGTTCTTTTTTCAAGATATGATGTATTTTTATGTTGTTTATATAGGGAAATAGGGTTTGAAGCAGAAAAAGCAACAGGATGAAAGAGAGGAGAAGGATACCTACGGAATCCACCTACAAGTCATAGATAGCGCCTATTGACCAGTACATTGGGTTTGTAGGTTGCAGAATTGAGGTTCTAAAAGTTGGTTTAAACTCTAATTTCTATGTAGGCCACTAACAAGGCATATGTTTTAGCTATCACCTTGTAGTTACTCGTCGTAGGTAGATAACCCAAAAGCTACATGATACTATGATTCCTATGAACCCACCTAGGGCCCGTAGGTACTACCTACAACCCATAAGAGGGAACATAGGTTGATGTTGACCCTATTTTCATACTTTGTTTTGGATAAGATTTATGATTTTCTAATGTAACTATAAATACCCCTTTGATGTCTTATTATTATTTTATGCACTTTACATACTTATTACTATATTTTAAGTTTTGAGATACATTTTTTTTATCTTAGGATTCTTGTTCTTGGTTTTTATGGTTTGATATAAAGTTGTGATTTTAGTTTTCATTTTTAATTATTTATGAGATCATTCATATGCTTTCAATTATGAATTATACGGGTGTTCTTATGATCATAAGAAGCCAAATCCATAATTATGGTTATGGGAACCCTGATGGGTTAACGAAGGAGAGGCAGTGTAAAGTTATTCTTTATTGGTGTGCGTGCATATTTTATGGTTTTCTTTATACTAATTGTTTTCTTGATGACTACTGACATTAAGATCCTACCTGTATTTGATACTAACTCGAGAAAGAGGTTGATAATAGAAAAACAAGATCAAAATAGAAATTTAAAGCTACCAACCTTCATTTAATTAAGATGAGATAAGAGGATATAAGTGAAATTCACCCAATCAAAGGTCGAGAGACGTTTAGGTGATATATAACTTGTTAGATTCTGCGTGTGAGGAGCCAAGATACTTTGACTAACTATATAAGTCTACAAATTTAAGAAGTCAGTGGAGCACAATCCTTGTAATCATCTCATACTGATAACAACCCTATTTATTAGTAATTGTTACTATTATCATTGTTCTAAAAAATACCCCTCATTTATTTTATACACTTTCCAGCTACATTAACAATCTTTTAACTAATTTTTGTCCTATTCCCTGTGGGTTTGACCCCAATCTTTTGGTGTTCTATATTTAACAAGAGATTGTGTTATACTTTTTAGGAGGTGTAATTTGGGCGATATTAAATTCTTGCATTGTTTCCAAGGTATACAACTATTGATTAAATGATTAAGGTTGTTGGTTTTCTATTTTCTACTACTTTAGGGCATACGCTAGTGTATGCCCAGAACTAAGAGTCAAGGTAATCCACTGATTCCTTTTGATCTTAAGTTTTGATGAACCTTATGATATAATCATAAGATAGAAAAGTATAAGCATTGTGCTCGTCACGAGGGGCTTCGGGATGATCCTATTGCATGGAATTAGCCACCATCAATTAGTGTTCATGGGACTTTTAAGGAGATTACTAACTGGTTATTAGCTAAAAAGAATCTAAGGTTATTACTAGCTTGATGTTCTGACAAAAGGTATAGACATGAGGTAGTAGATAGTCGAGCAGCACTTGATAAGGATAAACTTAGAAGAGATAGAATTCAACCACACACTTTTCATTACTTTCTAGTGTATGATAATCCATAAAATGATTTGGCTTATGTTGAACCGATTGATACATGAGCTATCATTCCTCTAGAGTTTCCCCAAGGAAAGAAATTTGACATTATGAGTGCAATGATTTAGTTGTTTAATTTGAAGTGTGTGTTGTTAGTTTGCCTGCGAATTATACGGATATGCATATTATGAATTTTGTTAGGATTTCCACTTCATATAATCTACTCGGGGTGAGTTAGGAAGCCTTGATAATCAAGTTGTTCCCAATCTCTCTTATAGAAAAAGCAACATTATGGTTAGTGAAGCAACCTCATAGATCGATTACCAGTTAGAACGAGTTATGTATATAATTCTTGGATAAATTCTTCTTACCCTCTCAAATATTGTTGTTGAAGGAGGATATTTAAAATTTTAGGCAATTATACTTAAAGGAACTGTACCAAACTTTGTTGAGATTCAAGAAAAAGTTGATGAATATACCCAGCCACAAAATTTCAAGGAAAAAGTTGCCCGAGATATACTATAGATCCCTGAATGAAAACACCAAAGTTTTTGTTGATACTATTACTGGTAGGGATTCCATTAGTCTTCATTGGTAATAGAAAAGAAAAATCTTAGATCGGATCACCAAAACCAATCGAGGATATCATACTTGGGAGGAAGATAGTCGAGCTGGTACTTATGTTATTGTGCTTCTAGTGAGCAGAGAGCCCTAGATAAGATAGTAGCTCAAGTTGTTACACAACTCAGGATGGAGATTGGGTTACTTACAAAAGAGTTTGCAACTACTAGAGCAAAAAAGCTAAATGCATTTAGTGCATAAGGTAAATAAATTAGACATAATGAGTCTAAATCTATTGAGGAAGAAGAGTATTTGGATAGAAAGATAGTGGTTTCCAAGCCAAGGTCCAGGGGTCTAATTAAGACACTTTGACCTTTAGGCAAGGGAATCAAGGTCAAAACTATTATGGGATAGGTATAGAGATAAAAGTAGAGAAAGGGATGGTGAATGGAGGATAAAGATAATTATAAGGAGAAAAGTGGTGTATTTATTCCACCAGGGAATCGTGATGCTAATTAAAGAATGGAAGTATTACTTGTAAAGCTGGTTAAGGGTTCAGAGAGCTAAGAGTGCTGCCTTAAGGAGATTAAGGAATATATTTTGGGATTGAGTTAGAAATTACAATCACATGATACCGCAATTAAAAAAAATTGAGTAGTAGTTTGGTCAGATATCAATAACATTAAATCTGAATCAATTAGGCACTCTTCTGAGCACTACTATTAAGAATCTAAAAAATGACAATCACTGCCAGCCATCACCACTTAGAGTGGTAAGGCTATTATTGATCCATATATTGGTATTTGAGAAGGTAAGGGATGATATTTTTGAGGTTGATAATTCACCCAAGGAAAAACTAAAAATTTGGTAACTAATGGTGAGACATCACAAAAATCAACGGGTGTAGAGAAACGAGTAGAGAATGATAAGGAAAAGGTTAAGGAGGTTGAACCAGTCTTGAAGGCTATTACACGACCTTTCCTACCTTTTCCTTAAAGGTTGAAGAAGAATAAAGAAGGGAAACATCAGAAATTTATGTCAATGTTGAAGGAATTATCTATGAATATCCCTCTTATGGATGTTTTAGAGCAGATGCTATATTATGCATAGTTCATGAAAGATTTAGTGACTAAGAAGAAGATGGTGAGTTTTGAGCCTATTTATAATATACAACACTACAGTGTTATTGCTTCCCAATCTTTGGTTGAGAAGAAAGAGAATTCTAAAGCTTTCATTATTCGTTGCACTATTGGGTCCCTAAATTTTGCACAAAAATAATGTGACTTGGCAGCTAGTAATAATTTGATACTGCTAGTGTGTACAATTCATCAGTGTTGGGGTCACCTAACCAACGTCTATGAGACTATTGATGTCTAATCATACTATGAAGAAGCCATTTGGTATATTGTGTGATGTGTTTATAAATCTAGCTTTTTCCAAATTCCTAGCTAATTATGTGATTCTCGACTATGAGGTGCATTTTAAAATCTCTATTATCTTAAGAAGGCGCTTTATAGACATGGGTAGGGCATTAGTTGACATGCTGATGGGATAAATAAAATTCAAGCTCAATTATGAATAAGTTAATTTCAATATGTATCCATGGATGCGATAATTAAAAGATATATGGGTAGTGTCTATACTAGACACTATAGATGAAAATTCATTGACTGCACCCAGTTAGGAGAGACTTGGTGTTGAGGCTTTAAAGATGGTAAACATAAACTTTGATAGCTATAGTATTGATGAGTATGATGAGATGGTAAACAGTATTATTGGTAGAGGTTCTTATTCTTATACTCCAAAGAAGTTGGATCTTCATTTGAAAAATAGAGCGACCTTAACAGTTTGACCATCTATAAAGGAGCCACCAGTCTTAGAATTAAAGACGTTCCCTTCTTACTTACGTTATGCATTTTTGGGGGACAACAATACCTTATAGATTATTATTTCTATAAAATTACTGGATACAAATGTTGAGGCCTTGATATTAGTTTTGTAGAGGTTTAAGCAGACCATTGGTTGGACCATTACAAATGTTGTTTGGATTCTAACAAGAATTTTCACTCATAAAATTCATATTGAACCAGAGTGTGTACCTATCACTAAGCATCAACATTATCTGAACCTAACTATGCAAAAGGTGGTAAAGAATAACATGATTAACTGGTTGGATATAGGTGTGGTTTACTCTATTATCGATAGAAGTGGGTGAGTCCAGTTCGATGGGTGACGAAGAAGGGTGGGATCACAGTGGTCCCTAATGATAATAATGAGTTAGTTACCATGAGACAAGTCATGGGATAGAGAGTTTGTATAGATTACCAAAAGCTGAATACTTAGATGTAGAAGTATAACTTTCCTATGCCATTCATGGACCAGATATAAGACCTCCTTGCAGGCAGAGGATGGTATTTTTTTATTAATGGTTATATGGGGCATAATTAGATTTGTATTGCCTCTGAAGACTAATAAAATATCCCTTTCTTATGTCCATATGGTACGTTTGTATTCAAGAAGATGCCTTTTGGACATTGTAATGCTCCCGCCATCTTTCAGCATTATATGATATGTATCTTTTTTATATGGTGGAGGTTATAATAAAGGTCTTTATGGATGATTTCTCAATTATAGGTGACACATTTGATGAATATTTAGCTCACTTGGCTAATTTACCTCAAAGATATGAGAACTATGACTTGGTTTTGAATTGGGAGAAGTGTCACTTCATGTTTAAAAAGGGGATAGTGCTCAAGAAAAATATTTTTCATAAATATATAGAAGTTGATAGGCTAAAATTGAGATGGACGAAAAATTACCTTCACCAATTTCTATAAAAGGTATTCAAAGTTTCTTGGGTCATGCAGGGTTCTATAGGAGATTCAATAAGGAATTCTCTAAGATTGCAAATCTATTATGCAAGTTATTAGAGAAGGAGGTAAATTTTTTGTTTGATTGTGTTTGTCTTAAGGCTTTTGAGTGCCTAAAATAGAGGTTGACTTTTGCTCCTATCATTGGGTCTTTGGATTAGAATTTTCCTTTTAAGGTGATGTGTGATGCTAGTGGTATAGACCTAGGAGTTGTCTTAGGTCAAAGATGCAAGAGAGTACTTCATCCCATCTATTATGCCAGCAAAGGACTCAACCCCAACACAAAAAAATTACACATTTACTGAATAGGAGTTGCTTGTGGTAGTGTTTTCTGTTAAGAAGTTTTGATCCTATTTGATTGAGACCAAAGTCATTATGCATACTGATCATACAGCTTTGAGGTACATTATGGTGAATAAAGATATAACGAATAGGTTGGTGCGATGGGTACTATTTTTAGTTTGAGTTTAAGGTGAAGGATTGGAAGGGCATAAAAAATTAAGTTGCATACTATTTATGCCACCTAGAATAGGAGGCAATTCTTAAATTAGGGGATTATCTTTAGATTGATGATACTTTTATAGATGAACGTGTCTTGGAGGCATCACAAGACTTAATCCCTTGGTTTGATAGTTTTGCCAATTATTCGACAAATGGTCTCATCCTAAAGGATATGTCCTTTCAGTAGTAAAAATGATTTATGCATGAGGTACAAAATTTTTCTTATATGAACCTTACATATTTTTGGTTTGTGTAGATTGTGTGATTTAGATATGTATTCCCAAAGTTGAGAAGATGAGCATTCTTAGGGCCTACCATTCATCTTTAGTTGGGGGTCACCATGTAGTTAATAGTATAGATTACATGTTTCTGCAGTGTGGTTATTATTGGCCGACTATTTATAAAGATGTACATGACTATGGTCGAACCTGTGACCAATGCCAGCAGCAAAGAAATATCTCATGGAAGCATGAGCTCCCTATAACACCTATTCTTAAGATTGAACTATTTGATGTGTGGAAATTAATTTCATGGATTTTGTGAGTTTGCATGGTATGAAGTACATTTTGGTGGATGTCGACTATGTATCAAAGAGGGTAGAAGCAGTTTTCTTCCCAATAATAAGGGTCATAGTGTCACAACATTTTTGAAGAAAAACATGTTCTCTCGTTTGGTACTCTACATGCTATCATTAGTTATGGTGCGTCCCATTTTTGTAATCATCTAATCAATGCCCTACTTGAGAAATATGAGTGAAATATAAGGTAACAACACCTTACCATCCATAGACAATTTGGCAGGTTGAGGCCTTCAATCATGAGATCAAGTTCATTTTGTTGAATGCTGTGAATGCCAATCCAACTGATTGGTCGAGAAAGCTAGACGAGACACTTTGGGCCTACCAGATAGTTTACAAAATTGCATCGGTGCCTCTCATAATCAGCTTGTGTACAGTAAGGCATACCACTAGCAGTGGAATTTGAACATAAGAAACTATAGGGATTATAAAAGCTTAATTTTTAGTGGAGTGATGTTGCGCACTTAAGGTTGGACAAGATAAATGAGTTAGATGAATGATGCCTCCGTGTGTATGAGATTTCATCCTTGCATAAGGAGAATATGAAGTTGTTACATAACAAAAAGATTGAGAAAAAGATATTCCAGCTTAGTGATATGGTCTTGTTGTATAATTTGAGAGATTTTTTGTTTCCTTGCTAGTTGAAATCTAGGTGGTCTAGACCATTAACTGTTGTTAGAGTATTTCCACATAGCTCAATTGATCTAAAATAAGATGGTGATTCCCTATTTTAAGTGAACAAGCTCCGTTTCAAGCATTAGATGGGAAACATGGAGGAATTAATAGTATGTGAGGATGTTAGCCTTGGCGAAGTCTGAGTATCCAAGGCAACTGAGTCGTACTGTAATGTTAAATTATATGTTATATAAGAGGCAACCCATGGGCTTGTTGGTGAAGTCTGAGTACCGAACATAGCTATATCATATCGCGATGTTAAATCAAGCATTGCTTAGGAAGTAACCCAAGGTGTTAGTGTTCACTTTGTTTCTATTTTGCAAGTTAAAAGCATGGATAAAAACTTGGAAAATGGTAAAAATTGCAAAATTTCAGACAAGTTTGGGTAAGTGGACCTACGACCCTACTTATGAGGTCGTAGGTACAACCCACAACATTTAAGTTGGGTTATGGGAATTAGAAGCAAATTTTGGCCTCTGAAGTTCAACCTATAGACCCAACCTATAGGCCTACAGGTACTACCTATGGCCCCATAAGTTGGGTTTCTATGAATCAGACTAAGTAGGGGTGTATAACCAACCTAAGACCCCTACTTATGGGAGGTGTAGGTACTACCTACAAACCGTAAGTAGGGACCATGGTAAGGTTAAATTTTCTTAAAATCTAGGTTGGGCCCATGCGACCTGGCCTAATTCGACCACCTCTTGGATATTTAACCCTAGAATTCAACGCTTTATTATTCCACCTTTTAAAATTCAAAACTCCCACTTCAAATCAATCTCTCCAAATTTTAGTCCTTTGTATAAGAGGCAAATCCTATCCCACAAGCACCCCACTTGCACGAAATATTAAGAGAATTAGAGCTATACTCAAGTGTTCATCTTCTACTTCTAAAATTTCATTCAAGATAAGAGTTCTTGACTACATTTTGGTTAACAATGTGTTCTTGCACTTTGAACTTGAGATTACTCTACAATAAACATAAACTTATGTAATTCTCATAGATTTTAAAGTAATTGTAGCCTACAGCCTGTGAAAACTCAGTGTACACATAATTTTTGATTTAGGAAGCTTGTGACTACATTAAAGTAGAAGTTGAAGTTGAATAATGTGAAGAAATCCTAAAAATTCAGTGGAAATTGACTTGTTGCATGTTGTAATGTTTTAAATTTGTCTAAAAATTTTAAAATATAATTGTGTTGAATGGGAAATTTATGGAAAAATTTGATTTACTCGTAGTTACAACCTACAAACCTACTTATGAGCTCATAAGTTATGCTTATGAGCCTATAGATGGCCTTGTATGTATCATACTTGAAACCTTGAAGGTTCACGACTCTGTCTAGCACCTATAAAGGCTATCTATGGCCCTGTAAATGCAACCCATGGCCCATAGGTAGGCGTCGTACATAGTCTATACCTTAGGAAATTACCTTTCTTCTTAGTTCTTGTTCTGGTATTGTGTTTTAATCACAAACAACGCCTTTATAGGTACTATGTCACCAAAGTCTACTTAAAAGAAGGGAGTCCAATCAAGGTTTAGAGGTAAGTCTCTTGAGTGGAGTGGGTCTATTAAGGAGTATCTAATTAGTAGTTCACCCTTGGTCCCATGACAAAATCAGGGCCAGACACAGAGGTAGGTTGTAGCCAAGGAAGCCATTTAGATGGGTTCTTAGAATACACTAGTTACTATTGAGTCAAGATCTCAGTCCATACCACCATAGGCACCACAGTCAGGGCCCAAGTCTTCACCAGAATGCTTTGTCTAGACTGGGCCTCGGATAAAGTCAGCCACGACTTTACCCCCACTCTACCTAATTTTTTAAGGGAGATGATGAGTCAGGATATGGTTCTGATTAGGGAGAGGAGTAGTTAGGTACTGGTTCTGGTGAGGAGTAGGATGTAGCTAGCTTCTAGTCTAAGTAGGAGTTGAATTCTACATCCGATTCAATTGGTAGTGAGTCTACATCAGGTTAGTTGCACCCAAGTCTAATAAGAGTGATGATACATCTTAAGTTCCTCACGAGATTTATTCATCAACTTAGGGTACTCAGGCTGCCATAACTGCGTACATACTGCTCAAGAGTCAGACTCCACACAGGTCTTTATAGTTCTACTAGCCTATGTTAATCTGAGATGGAGTGTGGAGGGTATACAATATATTTGTGATAGAGATAACACTATTAGTAAGTAGGGTAGGTCGCGACATAGTATTATCTAGGAGACCAAGATTTAGTTAGTCGATTTAGTTGGAGCTCTAGACATATGGGCTGTATTTGAGTGGTACCGACTTAGGTAGATAACTTAGTCATTAGGATCTTACTATTCAAAGGTGGTTTGACAGTTTTATGATTCACATGCATCATCAATTTACTTGGTTACCTCAGTTGATGGTAGAGGAATAAACTAGCCCCCACTAACCCACACGCTAGTTAGAGAGGTTATATCAATATTTTAAAAGACACTATCAAGCGAGTTTTGTTTAGGTCGGTGACCACAACTAAGTTTGAATACCATTTGAGTCTAGTGTAGAGTATGTACCAATAAGGGATGTTGTGCATATAGCGCATAGAGTAGACATGGCTAGATGGATAACCGAGCAAATTGCAGAGTTGGGTACGATGCCTATTAGGTTGAGGGGAAGGGCAAGATTAAAAAGGCATCGCTACACTTTGCAGTGAAGTTTTAGTGAACAATAGTGAGGCATTGGTTGAGTTCAACATATGTGGACAACATTCTTACTTGGGATAGAGTAGTATTATTTCCATCTTGATAGCTAGTAATAACATAGACTTTTCTAGGTGGATTGCGGTTGAGATCCATAAGAGAGTGTTAATAGAGTTCACTACCTTTATCTTCCCATATTTGGTGTAGTGATTATGTGAGAAAGCCAGAGTGTTACTTATTTTTGATGTTGATCAGAGGGTTGAGGTGATTATACGATAGATATTGGCATGATTAAGGATGTGACCAACCCAATTTCACTACATTGAGATCATCTACCAACTTCTTTGGTATGACCTATTTTGCAGGGCCTTTAATTTTTAACAAGCCTACTAAGAGGACGAGTGTGAGTATGGATGTTGATATAGAAAACCAGATCATAGAGTCAACTATTACTGCAGGTGGTGTGGGGTCCATGACATATTAGCACCAGCCATAAATTTTACATCAACACCAATAACAAATTCTACTTTCCCCCCTCACTCATCAGTTGATGGTTTCTTATGTGTTCCTAAAGAGTTCTTGTAGAGTTGGCTGAGCACATAACACAGATAGAGACACAATTGGCCATAATATTTATTCAGATTACGCCATGGGTCTAGACAATATTAGAGGCTGTTGAGGCTAGATTTTTGGGATGGATAATGACCACCATAGAGGGGTTCATAAAAGAGATACATTAGAAAATAGATAGCTTTGAGTCCTGAATAAGTGCACGACTTTCTGATGTGTAGGTACTTGATTAATTAAGCCTATGCGAGGAGGTAGCCATATTGAGATCAGAGGTTCTCTCTTTAGTTCAGATCCATATCCTACTTGTCCCTTTAATGATTTCTTTTTTCATGTAGCCATTGCCCAAACCTCCTTTTATGGTATTTTAATTATTTGTTGAGGATGATGCAGCCCCATCTTTTAAGGCCAAAAGAGTTCATAAGGAAGAGAAGTTAGGAGATAAAGAGTACCATCAGGCCTTAAAAAAGGCCACTATAGAGTCAATTATTCAAATTGATGAATGAAGGCATGTTGATATGGTATTTGGCACCTCTTCCAATCATGTAACACCACCTACTCTTGGCGATGAGCCACGTGATGCCCCAGATGGTGGCAAGCTATCTTTATACACCTAAATCATCAAAGGTATGTCCCTACACCAGTTTGTTGTTTAGTTTCTAGTATGCATGGGGGATAGTGCATCAACTTTTATTTGGGGGTGGGGTTGTACAACAGTTTAGGGTTTTTGTTATCGTGTCTCTTTTCCCATCAACTGCATTATCTTAGTTAGAATTGGCTTGTTTAGGTATTGTTTGTGTTGTTTTATGTTATGTGTTGTTTATGTTTAAGTATAAGAAAATTAAGAAACCTAAGTGTAGTTAACATTTTTTTCTTTTGTGTTTTTAAATTTTTGAAAAATAATACCCCTTTATGAATTGTGTGATATAAATATATGTGTGATCATCGTTTGAATCTTGTAATGGCATTAGTATTTAGGACAAAGTCATCAAAGCTTAGCATTAGATGAATTAGATAAGTTGTAGTTGATAATATAACCCTATACCATGTGTGTGTGAGGCATCTACCTAGTCCTTTTGTGCATTTAATCCAAAACTTACCTGATTAGGCTTGCCTAGGTTATTGGATAGTTGGTTAGGACATGATCATAGGCCATTTTTTATTAGTCCACTCTTAGCCTAGAAGACTATCCAAATGAGAATAAGTATTCCTTGATCCCTATTTTGAGCCTAAGTTGATCTAGTTTAGTAATTATTACCCTTTCACCTTTCCATTTAATTACAATGAAAATATTTTTTTCTTGGTCCCTTCTTAGATACTATACATCTCAACTCAGACAAATTTTCTAATTTGAGGGTAGCTATCACAGGGTGCATAGTTAAAAATGGGTTTGAAGAATGGTGTTAAAAATAGAAAAAAAGGAAGATTATTATGGTAGGAAAAAACAAAAAGGAAAAAAGGAAAAGAAAACGAAAATGAAAAAGAAGTAAATAAATTAAAAGCAGGAAGAAAACACACCAGTCTGAAAAATCAATAAAGGAGAAAAATGGAGAAAGAAAAGAATAATGGCTGAGAAATAAAACCTAAAATGTAATTGTATTGTCAAGGAGGGTGAGTCATTATCTCCCAAATGTACCACACCTTCCCCTAAGCCTGCATTACAAGCCTCACAAAGTCCTTTAGTGATCCTAGTCCAACTGTACAAGAAACAAAGGTATAGAAAATAAGGGTAGGCCTATGGCATTTTTTGCATAGTTATTGGAACTTCTTTAGTGAGTGTGAGTGTCTTGATCTAGTCCCTTGCATTGACATGGATGATGATACTACGAGAGTTGGGACTTCTTTGTTGTGAAGGTACATGGGTTCTGTTGTAAACTGCTTATCAATTCAGGTAGTGTAAGTTTCATATATGCTTGGTTGTTTGTTTCTAATGTAATTCCATTACTTGATTCCATTTTATCATACTGTTGTGAAACATGGGTGCATATAGTGGTTTTGAAAAATAAAAAATTAGAGGGGGTAAGTACTTTGAGCCAAATTGAGTTCACTATGGTACCTTAGGTTTCTTTTAGTTAAGAATCATGTATCTTTATTATGTGTTAATTTGTTGAGGACATGCAAACATGTTAAGTAGAGGGTGTTGATGTGACATGGTTTTATGGAACTTTTGATGCATAAAACAAGGAAATTATGTAAGTACTTAGTTTTTTGTTAAATGTGATGTATTTTTATGTTGGTTTTACTGGAAAATATGATTGGGAGCAGAGGAGTAAAAATAGATAAAAAAGAGAAGAAGGATGCCACCGAGACCTAACTATGGGTTGTAGGTAGTACCTACAGACCCATAGGTTGGGTAAGTAGGTTGCAGACTTGACGTTCTAAAATTTGGTTCCAGCTCTAATATCTATGAAGGCCAACTATGAGGTGTAGCTGGTACCTACGGCCCCATAGATACCCTTCATAGGTAGGTAATGTGAAAGATGCATGATACTCTAATTTATACGAACCCACCTAGGGCTCGTAGGTACTACATACAGCCTGTACGTGGAGTCTTAGGTTGACGCCGACCCTATTTTCTACTTTATTTTTTATAGGATTCTTAGGTTTTTTGATTTAACTATTAATACCCCATTGATGTTCTATTATTATTTTACACACTTTACATACATATTACATTATTGTGAGTTCTGAGATACACTTTTGATCTTTATGTTCTTGTTCTTGGTTTTTAGAGTTTGATATAAAGTTGAGATTTCATTTTTCATTCTTAATTTTTAATGAGATCATTCATATGCTTTAAATTATGAATTATATATGTTTTCTTATGGTCATGAGCAGCCAAACCCCCTAACTAGGGTTGTGGAAACCCTAATGGATAAATGAAGTTGAGAAAGTGAAAAGTCATTCTTGATTGGTGTTCGTGCATGTATTGTGGTTTTCTTTATATTGGTTTCTTTCTTGACGAGTGCAGACATTAAGATCCTACCTGTATTTGATACTAACTTGGGAGAGAGGTTAATATTAGGAAATAAGATCACAACAGAAATTTGAAAAAAATAATATTTATCTAATTAACTTAAATCGAGAGGCGATAGCTAATATAGGATTTAGGATAAGGGTTAGTAATGTGACACTCTAATATCGAGAGGAGATACATGTAATTCACCTAGACCAAGGTTGAGAGACAGTTAGGTATACATAACTTGTTAGATTCTACATGCAAAGCACCAAATAGTTTGATGAGCATAATAAGTCTGTGGAGTTAAGAAGTCGGGGGAACACAATCCTAGTGATCTTCTCATACAGATAACAATCCTATTTTCCAGTAATTGTTACTATACTACTATTCATACAAATAGCCTCTGTTTACCTTCTACACTTTCCAGCTACAAAAGTGATCTTCTGACTGTTTTCCATCCTATTCCTTATGGGTTCAACAACAATTTTTATTGGGTTATATATTTGACAACCAACCACATAAAACTTTTAGGAGGTATAATATGGGTGATATCACTCATGTCGGAAAGATTGAAAATGACGAAACTCATAAGGACATTGAAATTTATAATAGGATTACTAGGAGTGATATTGTGAAAAATAAAGATATTCGAACCAAAATAGATGTAACCTATGTGTTAGACAGTATTCATAAGATGAGCTAATATGGTTTGGGCATGTTATAAGAAATATACAAATGTCCCAGTGAGGATGTGTGAGAGGTTGATGATAATAGTTTGGATGAAGGGTAGAGGTAGGTTGTAGAAGTGTAGGGCAGAGGTGATTAGGAAGAATGTGGAAAACCTTCATCTTACCGGTGCCATGACCATATATAAAAGGATGTAGAGGTCAAGGGTTCAAATAGAAGTCTAGTAGTAAATAATTTTGCCTCTTGCCTCTTCCTAGTAATAGTAATAATACTTTCTCCATTATAATTTATTTGATAAACTCTTATTCTTTGTCTGTTTATAAAATAATGAGTGCAATGACACTATTCATTGTTCGTATGAGTCCTATATTTAAAATCTCAAGTCCAAATTTTTTTCGATTTGGATGTTATAAATTTTAGGTTAGGCTAGTTTCAATCAATTTTGGAGCAATATGTGGCCTAGAGAAATCTGGGAAAGGTTTGGACTAGGATTTTGGTACTTTTCTTGGTTTCTAGTTAGCAATGATGATAAAAAACCGATAAAATTTATGGAATCAAATTTAGGTAAGTAGAACTCCCAGACTTAGTCTTAGGGTAAAAGGAACTTTTCAGAATATCCCAAGTTTAAAGTGTGTTTGAAAAAGTGAGATTTTTGGGAAAATATGGACATTCTGTCCAATCAATGCTTTTATAACGGTAGGCACACTGCTAACAGCAAGTACCATAGGGGAGGAATTCCCACTATAATAGTAATGAAATATAGTCAACGATCGCTACAACGATCGATTTTGCTATAGCTGTGAAAACTGTAGATTTATTAAAATATTTACCCAAAATAGTTTATTTTTCTATAACTTGTAGCTCAAAGGAAGGTCGACTTAGGGAGAAACACATAAAATTTCTTCATTGGCTTCGTTAATAGAAGGAATTCATCTCCATTAACTCAGATTTATTTATTAATTCTTAGAATTGTTAATTTACGGAGTTTGGAGTGGGTTTTAGGGTGGTGTTTGGAAAATTTCTGGTACAAAGGGGAAAGTAAGGAATTAGCTAATGGTTTTGATTATTAAAATTTTATTAACCGTTATATTTTGTTAATTCACTAGTTTATCCATGAAATTGGTAATTTTAGGTGAATTATGATGGAAAAGCCCTAAAATAGAAAAGAAATGATCATGAATTTGACCTTAGGTGTTGAGTGTGAGTTATAAATCCTACATGTTGGGTCATTTATTTAATTATGTATCTATATGCATGTTTCTAGACCATTAGCAAGAAGAAACTGTATGGAAGGTCAACACTCTAACATTTTAATGACACTCCAAGTGATTATCTTCATTTCTATGAATTCTAACTATTTATAGCTTTCCTATATCGTCCCCAAGACATTTCTGACTTGCTGGAGCTGACAGTTTAGTTACTAGGCAATTTATTTGTTTTTTAAAGCCAATTTCTTATTTTAAAGTCTTTGTTTGTCAAAATTGACTATCGGGCGAAATCTTCAGTCTAACAACCTCATATGCCAATTCTAATAGTACCATCAGCTCCAAAATATTGATTTTAGGCTAGGGTACCTATGGTTAAAGTCCCAAGGCTTCAAAACTCTATTCGGGCTATTGATTGGAAATTAATCAAAATGCCCCATAGGTAGTGGGAAAACATTTGATCAAAACAGTCTTTGATAGAAATTTTGACTGTGCCATTGAGTCTGAATGTCAAAATTGATATGGTAGTTGATTTTATGAGATTCCAAATGAATCTCGAAGGGTCGATGGAAACATGGAAAAATTCTAAGTTTCAGGTAGTGCATCCGCTAAGGCAGCTCCTTGATCACTTTATCTGAGGCCGATTTAGTGGTCATCCGGTCCCTTTGGCGGTCATGGATTTATCAACCAATATACTTTAGCATTGGTATGCCCGCTAAAGTGAACACCACTTTAGCGGCAGCCTGTCCGCTTTAGCGGTAAGCCATGCCAAGTTGGTACCACTTTAGCAATAACCGCTAAAGAAGTCAATTGGTTTCTTAAGCGGCACCTGGGAGGCCATTAGATTCCTATTTTACTCAATTTTAACCCCTTTTTCTCACAAGTTTCAAGATATAAAATCCTAAAGAGTGTGGAAAATTGGGAGAGTAATTATTGGGAGATATAGGGTAACTGTGAGCTCGGATTGAATCATTTCCTCATCAAATCTTGGTAAGTTTTTGTTAAATTCTTGGTTATTTCCATAGTCTCTATATTATTTTTAAGCATATTGAGGAAGCATTGGAGCTCAAAATGTACCCATTCTTAAGGGTAAATGATGCTTGAGCATAGAGGGACACGTTGACTATTTCGAAAGTGACATTCCACAAGCCGACCCATTTAGCATTTTTATGTGATTTTTGACCCAAAGCATAAAAATTTAATGTGCGTACCGTTGTTTAAATATTGATGAGTAGATTTCCATTTTGATAGGCTAGCATAGTACAAAAGTTTTATAGAAGGGGAAACCGACTATTTAGCAGATTTTACCTGGCTTTCTTTGGCATCCAGGTAGGATAAGTTTACCTTTCTCTAAGATTAAGCTTAATTTAAGTATGGATTTGATATTAATATGTAATTTTGGGGATGGTAATTAGGTCTTGGATATATGTTTAGTATGAATCAAATTATTTAGTTGATTAAGGAACTGAAATTAGTCATAATTTACTTAATTACTCGTTCTTTAGGCAGAGTTTCTATCTTAGGACTAAAATTTGGCTTATTAAATCTCTAGTATAAAGTTAGATACCTTCGCCTAATTTGGGTAGAAATTTGCTTTAGAATGGATTTTGCGGTAAAAAGTGGGCCCTTCTAACCCACCATAGGCAAAGATCGCTATTAATTCCTTGTAGGATCAATAGGCCTTGTGATTTGTTTCATTATATTCTTGAGAACTAGGAGGTTTAGATACATGGTGCTTATTTCTAGATAGGTACATGGGAGATGATATTGGCTTCTATTCGAGTACGACGATTTTTGATCTTAATATTGGTTTGATTCTTGGATTATTCATGATATGAGTTTTGGTTCAAGTCCGGCATATGATGACATGAGTTCCAATTTATGTTGAGAAAATAATGACATGAGTTTTGATTTAAGTCCAGCATTGAGAGGTTATTTTTTACGGTTATAAAATTGGTTCAACACCAATGTTTTACAATATGGAAGGATATATGGTTATGATTTTTGTATATAATTAATTGGCATGATTTATGTTATTATTTTTCATTGATTGCATCCTACGAGCTTATGGGGGACCATGTTAAATTATTTAGTTTAGTCACACCTTCTCCCCTATGGGGGCTAGATATATAGAGATAGTTATGCTTTTCTTTATCATTATTATTATGGTTTCTTACTTTTAGCATTTGGAGCAATATTCCAGGTTTTTGCTTTTTCCCTGATTTAGCTTATTTAACCTGCATGTTATTATGTTCATATTATGATTTAGCTTAGTCGGTCAATGATGACTATTGAGTACCCGTGGATTTGGTACTCATACTATACTTTTGTAACTTTTTGGTGTTGATCCGAGTACTAGCTACCACCATTGATGATAAGGTTTATGCTGGTTAGAGTTCAGAGATAGGGTTACCTCTCAAAGCTAGAGTTGACCTTTTCTCCTTCTTCTATTTTTGCTAGTCTTTCTACTTTTGAGACTATTGTTTATTGACTTTATATTAATTGTATTCTTTTGGTTTAGAGGCTCTTTTACCGACATAAATAGGTTATGGGATATTTTTATTTCTCCTTCTTTATCTTCCATTATATTATTATCCTATGATTTGCAGCTTGTAATTTATTTACTTGCACTTTACCAGTATTTATGCCATTTTACACTACGGTTTGGCTTACATATAGGCGGGGTAAAAGTAGGTGCAATCATGACTTAAAAATTGGATCATGATGAATTTGTATTAAAACGCTAGGTTCACCAAGACTGTTGGTACAAGAGCAAGTGTCTAGTAGAGTCTGGTGGATTAGAATGATCATTTTTATTTCTTATCTTTTGGATGCCATTGGACATTCTTATGAGATGTTCATTCTTTTCACTCATTTGGTGCTTAGAGTCTAAGTTGGTTTCTAATGATTCTTTTGGTTTTACTATTTTGCAGATGGCTAGTACGTATGCTATAGCGACGTGAAACGAGTACCCCAGGTCTGTGGTTTAGGATCCTATAAGTTACATGGATGACCTACAGGTCAAGGAGTGTTGAGAGATGCAGTGCCAGTAAGAGACTGGAATAGGAAGCCTTCACCAGACCCTATTTCTACTCTCGCACCAGAAATTCCTCCACCTTATCTGGTAGTGGGCAAAGGACCAGCCTAGGATCCATTAAAATTTATTTCTTCATTACTTCTTAGGGATGCATTAGTTCAGATCTTGGGTTTAGTCAAAGGTTCACTGTCTGATGGTTCTCATTCTACGGACCAAAGTGGTGTTAAAGTAAGAGTGGAGCCTGTAGCTGAGACTCTAAGAGTTGAGATTCCTCCAACACCGGTAGTTTCTTAATAGGTCATCACTTAGCCTACTATGCCTGTTAAGGAGCAAAATATGTTGGGTAGGTTCTTGGTATTAACTCTACCTAGGTTTTCTAGGGCACTAAGTGAGGATGCTTAATAGATCTTGGTTGCTAGTAATGATAGGCTATGTAATTCATGACTAGTTGAGACTCGTGATTTGGATTACCCTACTTTCCAATTAGATTTGCCAGCCCGACATTGGTGGAGAGGTTATCTTGATTCCAGATAGCTATATATCCCTTATTTACATGGATTCAAATGTCAGAAGTTTTTTTAGAAAAGTATATTCCTCATAGCCTTAAAGATTATTTGAGAGACAAGTTCTTGATATTAGAGCACGGATCCATAATTATAGTGGAGTATGAGGCTTGATTTCATAAGTCGGCTAAGAATGTTGTATTTATCTTGATGACTAAGTATGAGTGGGTTTAGTGTACTTTTTTGGGGGATTGAGACCCTCAATGCATGGTTATGTAGAGACTTTTGTGGAGTTTTCTAATCACTCTCAGATTATAGAGGAGATGCATCACGAGGAACATGGGGCCAGTTTTAACACGCCACAATATTAAGGTAGTTTTAATAGAAGTGGGAGTGGGAGTGGTTCAAAGGCAGTAATTCTTAGGGTAGGTTCTCTTCGTATCATCCTTATAAGCATTAGGGTTAGCCTAGTAGGCCCGTATATGCTACATTTTAGATTACCGATAGAGTCCACTTTAGCAATAGTGATTATCCTGGTCAGAGTAATAGTCAACCTCTGAGAGGTTTATCTTTTGGGTATTCTAACCGAGGTGGTTATTCTGGGTCATTCAGATCTTTGGGGTTCATTACAACACCTATGGTGTGTTATGGTTATGGGACCTTTGTCCTATTCTTTAGAGAGTGTTTTAGGAATGTGCAACTATTCTGGTAGTGCAGAGTGTTCCATCGATTAGGGCATTACTGCCTCTAACTTGAGATGGTATTTAGGGTCATCGAGGTGGTCCCCAAGGTATTTATAGAGGTCCTTAGGTAGGTAAGACAGTAGATCGGTTAGGTGCCCATCCAGGTATGATTTCAGTATGCCATCAATAGGTTTTTGCTTTATTTGATCCTAGATTCAGTTATTCATATGTGTCTGCTTAGTATGCCCCGTAGTTAGAGTTATCTTTGGATTATTTATTTATGTCGTTAAATGTATCTACTCCCATGGATGATTGTTTAGTAGTGGATTAGGTTTATAGATCATGTGTTATCACATTAAACTAAATATGGTTGAATCTGATGTGATTCCAAGCATAGATTGGTTATCTCCCTATCAAGTGATCTTGATTGTTTTTCCATGACAATTACCTTATCTATACTCAGCGTACCCCCAATTGTGTGGCAGGGATCTATTAGATATTAGCCGTTGAGGATTATTTCTTATGTTTAGGCTAGGATACTTATATTGTGGAGTTGTGAGTCTTTTCTCATTTATATTTATGATGTTAGTGTAGAGAGTCCCTTGTTTGGCTCTGTTTCTATAGTCTATGAGTTTCCTGATGTTTTTTTACTAATCTACCTAGCCTTACTCATAAGCGTGATATTGAATTTATTATTGATCTTGAGCCGAGCACCTGACCTATTTTTATGGAACCTTACCGTAAGGCTCCTATTGATATTAAGAAGCGAAATTCTCAATTTTAGGACCATTTAGCTAAGGGTTTTAGAAGACCGAGTGCATCTCCTTAGGGTGCTCCTATCTTGTTCTTAAAGAAAAAGGATGGTTCCTTGCATAAGTGTATTAACTATAGACTACTTAATATGGTGATAATGAAGAACATGTATCGTATGCCTTATATTGGTGATTTATTTGACCAGCTTTAGGGAGCAATGATGTTCTCTAAAATTAACTTGAGGTTTGGTTACTATCAGTTGAGGACTCAAGCTGAGGACATCCCAAAAATAGCCTTGAGAACTTACTCTGGTCATTATAAGTTCCTGGGGATGTCTCTTTGGTTAACTAATGCCCCAGCTGCATTCATGGGTTTGATGAACCGCGTTTTCAGGACTTATTTGGATTCCTTCATGATTGTGTTCATGGATGACATTCTTGCGTATTCAAGGAGTAGGAAGGAGCATATGTAGCATTTGAGGATTGTGTTCAAGACTTTGAGAGATCATAGAATTTTTGCCAAATTCTCAAAGTGTGAATTCTGGATTGAGTCGGTGACATTCCTAAGATATGTGGTGTCTAAGAACAGGATTATGGTGGACCCAATAAATATTGAGGCTATTCGTGATTGTGCTAACCCTATATCTCTGTCTGAGATTTGTATCTATCACAACCTAATTTTTGGGTCATGGTGGCACCTACTTTATCTAACCAATAGGTAAGCCAAACCATAGCCCGGGGTTATAGGCAGTGGGCTAATTTGGAGGAAAATGGCAAAAATTTTAGGAATATTAAAGAAAAAGGATTACAAGCAATAAAACACGAAATTATAATAAAACGTAAGATAAATAAGAGAAATAACAATATCCTATGACATAATTATGTCTGTACAAGAGCCTCTAATTCAAAATAATATAAGTACTATCAAGTCAATGTACAATAGTCTCCAAAATAGAAAGACTAACGAAAACAAAATAAGGAGAAAAGGTCAACTCCAACTCTAAGAGATAACCCTATCTCCGAACTCTGATAAGCATAAATCTTGGTGTCAAAAGAGGCCATTAGTACTCTAAATTGCACTGAAAATGTATAGAAGTGTACTATGAGTACCAAAGCCATGGGTATTTAGTAGGCATGATCGGCCGACTGAGCTAAACCATAATATTAATATAATAAAATGTGAGATAAATAAGCTAATTCAAGGTAATAAGTCATACCTGGAATGACGCTCTAATTATTGTAAATAAATAACCTAATTCATACGAACCCACCTAGGCCCCGTAGGTACTACATATAGCCCGTACGTGGAGTCATAGTTTGACATCGACCCTATTTTCTACTTTATTTTGTATAGGATTCTTAGGTTTTATGATTTAACTATAAATACCCCATTGATGTTCTATTATTATCTTACACATTTTACATACATATTACATTATTTTGAGTTTTGAGATGCAATTTTGATCTTTATGTTCTTGTTCTTGGTTTTTAGACTTTGATATAAAGTTGAGATTTCAGTTTTCATACTTAATTTTTGGTGAGATCATTCATATACTTTAAATTATGAATTATATATGTGTTCTTATGATCATAAGCAGCCAAACCCCATAACTAGGGTTGTGGAAACCCTAATGGATTAATGAAGTAGAGAAAGTGGAAAGTCATTTTTGATTGGTCTTCGTGCATGTATTGTGGTTTTCTTCATATTGGTTGCTTTCTTGACGAGTGCAGACATTAACATCCTACTTTTATTTGATACTAATATGGGAGAGAGGATAATATTAGGAAATAAGATCACAACAAAAATTTGAAGCAACCAATATTCATCTAATTAACTTGAAATTAAGAGGAGATAGTTAATATAGGATCTAGGATAAGGGTTAGTAATGCGACACTCTGATATCGAGAAGAGATATGTCTAATTCACCTAAACCAAGGTTCAGAGACAGTTAGGTGATACATAAATTGTTAGATTTTGCATGCAAAGCACCAAATAGTTTAATGACCATAATAAGTCCGTGGATTTAAGAAGTCGGGGGGGACACAATCCTAGTGATCATCTCATACAGATAACAATTCACTTTTCCAGTAATTGTTACTATTACTACTCTTCTTACAAATAGCCTCCGTTTACTTTTTATAATTTCCTTCTACAACAGTGATCTTCTGACTATTTTTCACCTATTCCCTATGGGTTCGATGGCAACCTTTGTTTGGTTATATATTTGACAAGAAATCATGTAATACTTCTTAGGAGGTGTAATTTGGGTGACATCACTCACGCCGGAAAGATTGAAAATTACGGAACTCATAAGGAGATTGTAATTTATAATAGGATTACTAGGAGTGATATTGTGAAAAATAAAGATGTTTGAGACAAAATGGATGTAACCTACGTGTCAGAAAAGATTCATAAGATGAGCTAATGCTTTTTGGGCATGTCATGAGAAATATATAAATGTCCCAATGAGGATGTATGAGAGGTTGATTTGGGACTTCACTTGAATGAATCCTCCTCTATTTTTAGGATCTAAGTTTAACAAGAATCCACATGAGTTCCTTAACATAGTTCATAAGCTAACTGATATTATGGGTGTGACTTATAGTGAGAGTGCTGAGTTTGATGCTTACCAGTTATAGGATATTGCTCACATCTGATTTAAGTAGTGGAAAAAAATAGAGGGGCTAATACAGGGCCTATTGAATAAGTAGAGTTTGCGATGGCCTTTTTAGATAGGTTCTTTCCCTTAGAGTTAAGGAAATCTAAGGTGCAAGAGTTTATTAATTTGAGGCAGGAAAATATGAGTGCAAAGAAGTATTCTCTTAAGTTTACTAGGCTATCCAGGTATGCTCCTAATGTGGTATCTAATGAGAGGTCTAGGATGAGTAAGTTTGTCTCTAGTGTAGCTGATAGCATGGTCAAGGAGTGCAGGCCTGTAATGTTGATTAAGTGTATGGACTTGTCTAGGTTGATGGCATATGATCAACAGATTGAGGAGCAGAAGCTTAAGGAAAAAGAGGGAGGATAAGAGATACAAAATAGGTAGCTTCAATTTTTCTCAGCCGAGGTTGGGTGGTGGTTATTATCCTCAATTCCTTTAGAAATCTTTAAACCTCACTTTATATTTAGCTAGTGCGCCAGTGCCGAAGCTCAGAAATGATGATCGAGATAGGGCGCCAGGCCCTAAGCCCCATGAAAGTATGAACAGTGGTCGCACAAATCCTCTTTACCAAAAATATGGTATAAACCATGAGGGTGTGTGTACAACTGGCAGTCATGTATGCTTTGGGTGTGGCAAGCCAGGCCATAGGGTCAGGGGTTGACCACAAAGTGTTCAGTAATGTCAATCCAGTCATTCCCTAGTTTCATCCGGTCGCCTGACTTAGTAGGGTGCCGCTTCTAATGCTACCAGTGTTCAACATCCAAATAGATTGTATGCACTTCAATCTCAATAGGATCAGGAAAATTTTCCTGATGTAGTTACTGGTACATTGTGGGCCTTTTATTTATATATTTATGCTTTGTTAGATCCCGGAGCTTCTCTTTCTTTTGTAACCCCTTACGTAGCTATCAATTTCAATGTCAGTTTTGAGATTGTAGCAGAACTCTTTTCAGTAGCTACCCCAGTAGCTATCTTTATTATACCCTAGCAAGTATACAGGAACTGTCTGATCACAATATCCAAGAAAGTCACTTCAGTTGATCTTGTGGAGTTAGAGATAATGGATTTTGATGTCATTCTTGGCATGGATTAGCTCCACTCATGCTATGCTTCAATTTATTATAGAAACAAAGTTGTTCATGTTTAGTTTTCGAATGACCCAGTCCTAGAATTAAGGGGTAATACTTCAACACTTAGGGGTCAGTTTATTTCGTACCTTAGAGTGCGAGAAATAATATCTAAGGGGTGTGTATACCATTTTGTTCTAGTTAAAGAATCTAGTTCAGAGACTCTCAATCTCAATGCAGTTTTAGTAGAGAGGGAATTTCTAGATGTGTTTCCTGAAGATCTTCCCGGAGTTCCTTCCGAAAGGGAAATTGATTTTAGAATAGATCTCCTTCTAGATACCCAGCCTATCTCTATTTGGCCTATAGAATGGATCTAGCAGAGCTTAGGGACCTAAAAGAATAGTTGAAAGATATCTTACATAAGGGATTCATTAGGCCCAGTGTTTCCCCATAAGGTACTCCAGTCATTTTCGTGCAAAAGAAAGATGGTTCGCTTCGTATAAGCATCGATTACCGTTAGTTGAACAAAGTCGCAATCAAGAATAAGTACCTACTCCCAAGAATCGATGACTTGTTCGACCAACTTTAGGGTGACAATTACTTCTCTAAGGTAGACCTCAGATCTAGCTATCATCAGCTCAGAGTCAGAGAATATGACATTCCAAAAAAAGCTTTCAGAACTAGGTATGGTCAATTTGAATTTCTAGTCATGTCTTTCGGCCTTACAAATTCCCCAGCAACTGTCATAGACTTTTTGAACAGAGTGTTAAAGCATATTTGGACATGTTCATCATAGTCTTCATAGATGACAACATCTTTATCCATTCCCATAATGAAAATGACCATGTAGACCACCCGAGTTTTGGCTAAGTTCAGTAGCTTTCCTTGGCCATATTATTTCTAGTGATGGAATTAGAGTTGACCCTCAAAAGTGTAATACCCCAAAAAATTTGTTGTTGAAATTTTGTGTGTAAACGTGTTGGGTTTTATCTTCTAGAATGAATTATAAATTGTTTGTGTGGAATATCTTAGATTATGACCCATCATTGCGTAGAGTATCAAATAAGCTTTCCAAAGATATGTGGATCATCCAAAATAGACACCCGAGCAATGAGTTATGAACATTTCGATCGAATCGTGAATAGTAGTAAATACTAAAATGTGCAGAAAAAAGTACTGAGGCCTGGCGTATTTTTGATCCAACTTCAAATACTCATAACTCCTCGTACATAATGATTTGGGTGAGATACTATATATCAATAGAAATATATGAGAGTCTTCTTTCTAATGAAATTGGTTTCATCCAATTTGGATATCGGAGTAAAACGTTAAGGTTGATCTACTTCAAACTATCAAAACAGTCCACCAAAGGACAGATTCGAGAATTATTTGATTTTTAGGGGCGTTTTGGTCATTCCTCCTCAGCCAAAATCCATCCAAACCATATATTAAATCCTATTAGAAGCATTATATGTTATATTTCATCAAATTTCCTCAAAAAGAAAACTCTAAGATCCTACATCCAACTTCAAGAAAGTCCAAAGTTCACCCTTAATTCTGCAAATTTATTCAAGATTCCAAGTTCCTAGTTCAAGAACTCCAAGAACCATCATTCAAAGGCACGATTAACATCTCAAAAATGAGTATCGATCTAAAGTTCATCATTCAAGGTATGTGGGGTTTTTCAACAAGAACTCTCTTTCATTCTTGTGCCCAAAAGTAATTTTCTTTACAGAAGCATGATTTTTATTTGATTTTTACAAATTTGAAGCATGAACCCATATCTTATGATGATTATTATGAAATATTGATGTTTATCATTTTGAAAGATGAATTTACATGTGTGGAGATATAAAGCATGAATCTTGAACGATATTTATCATAATTTTGATATTTGGGTCATGAATCTGCATTGGAAATTGTGTTTTTTTGAGAAAGTGTACGGTATAAGCACGTTGATGTTGAATATTTGAGATACTTTGAATGATTTAACCTTTTGGTCTTAATAGAGTTGTTTTGAACTTGAGTGTGAAAGAAATTCACAACATGGTTGATTTTGATAGATGAGAAGCATAATGGCTCCCGATGTATATTTATATATTACTGAAATTGTTTTATTATGGATTGTCTTTGAAATAATCTGAGCTAAGTCCGGGAGAAATATTTAGCACCAAGTGGGAGGTATAAATAGACCTTAATTCCCTAAAACTACGTGCCCCCTAGGAGAGAGCCTGAGGCTGATTTATATAGTGATCACTAGTTTGTGTGGATTTGATATCGATAGTCCTACTCCGATGGAAAGGATAGGAAGGCTCTCCCCAACGTGGGTTGTACGTTGGAATCCATGTAGCTCACATGGTTTATGTCGGTTATAGGATCTCCCAGTGTGTGTATGTTTCCTTGTGTCTATGGTGAATGGTGAAGTGATTTGAAAGTAGAATTGTGAAAGTTATTCTTTCGAAAGATTTAAATGATATTTACATTATTAGAATTGATATTCTTGATTAACTTAAAGTGATTGACAAATTATATGATGACTCACATGTGTTATTGTACTTATTTCATCCTCTCATGATTATGATGATTTTCTTCGGGCTATCTGAGTCTTTCATACATCCTGCATATTTCTTATAAATATTTATGATGATGATGTTTATACAACTGCATACACCCCCATATACTCGGTTCCTTTCCATGGTACTTACCCAAATCTTCAAATGTAGGCTGCATTTTCTCGAAATATAGGTTCAGGTGCTCAGTTCCAGGTTTGACAGTGATTCTTTAGGCACTCTATTCTACATCCTCTGTTGTGGTGAGTCCTCATGTTCCGATGACGTGATGTGTGAAGTTGGTTTCACAGAATCGTTTACATTTGATAACTGAGTATGAGTCAGTTGGGGCATGTCTCAATGGCTCACTAGTTTTATTGATTTTCTTAGAGGCTTGTCGGACTAGTATAGATGTTGGGAGTTGACAAATAAGTCATATTTTGTTATCTTTCTAAAATTCTTTTATTCTTGGATGATGATTACTCTATTAATATTTGAGGGTTATTTATGGAAACCCCGTTGATTTGTGTTAAACTAAATAATAATGGCTCAAAGGTTTAGCTTGGGGCTACTCGTAGCCTCAAGCACTGTGTGATGCTCTGGGACCCATTTTTTGGGGCGTTACAAACTTGGTATCAAAGTCGCTCTTGTGTCATCCCTATCGATGTGGGCCAGAGTTCAAACTGAGTATAGGCGAATCCCAGTAAGGCGCAGCAAACCTCAGTCCTGAGTGTAGGTAAATCCCATTCAGTAGGGAAAAACTCAGCGAGGACGCTGAGTCCGTAAGAGGGGGTGCATGTGACACCCTAACTTAGGAAGGAGTCCCACATCGGCAAAACACAGGAGGGATGCTGGGTATATAAGTGAGAAAGCCTTACTCCCTAGTGATATGTTTTAAAGTCGTGTGGGCCTGGTCCTAGAGCAAATAATATCACTAGTGGGTTGGGGAGTGGCAGGGTATCTCGAGCCTGTATGGTGCAGGATGCCCGTCGCGGCCAGGACCTTGGGCCGAGTCGTGACAAAAAGACTGAAGCAGTGAGAAACAAGCCCAGACCTATTTCTTTATCAGATATCATGAGTTTCTTGGGTTTGGCTGGTTGTTACACATAGTTTATGGAGGGGTTTTTTTCTATTGCGTCCCCCATGTCTAGATTGACTCAGAAGAAATTCAAGTTTTAGTGGTCAGGTTACTGTGAGAAGAGATTTCAGGAGTTGAAGACTCAACTTGACTTACCTCAACCCCAGTTTTGACCTTTCTAAATAGTTTAGATGGGTTTGTTGTTTAGTGTGATGCTTCCAAAGTTAGTTTGGGTTGTGTTCTGGTGTAGAGAGGTAAGGTCATAGCCTATGCCTCTAGATAGCTTAAGCCCCATGAAAATAACTATCCTACCCATGATATTGAGTTAGCAGTTATTGTGTTTGCCTTGAAATTTTGGAGGCATTTTCTGTATGGGGTACATATTGATGTATTCATGGATCAAAGTTTGCAGTATGAGTTTTTATAAAAAAAGTTATATCTTCATTAGAGGAGGTAGTTAAAATTGTTGAAAGATTATGATAAGTGTTTTGTATCATCTGGGCAAGGCGAATGTAGTGGCAGCTACCCTTAATAGATTGTCTATGGTTAGTGTGGCTAATGTTGAGAATGATAATAAAAAGTTGGTTCAGGAGATTCATCAGTTGGATAGATTAGGCGCTCATTTGTTTAACTCAGTTGAGGGTAGTGTATGGGTTCAAAATAGTTCAGAATCTTCTTTTGTTGCTGAATAGAAAGAAAAGCAAGATAGGGACCCCAGTCTTGTTAAGTTGAAGGAGTCTGTTGGAGATCAGAAAGTAAAGATTTTCTTCCAAGGGGGAGATAGTGTGTTGCATTTCCAGGGCAGAGTATGTGTGCTGTGTGTAGATGGTTTGAGAAAGTTAATTCTTACAAAAGTTTGTGGTGCACGTTACTTAATTCACCCAGGAGCTACAAAGATGTATCGTGATTTATGGGAAATCTATTGGAGGAGTGGTATGAAAAAGGATATTACAGAGTTTGTAGCCGAGTGTGTTAATTGTCAGTAGGTTAAGGTTGAGCACCAATGGCCTAGTGGTTCTATGCAGGAGTTAAGTATCTTAACATAAAAGTGGGAAGAGGTGAATATGGATTTTGTAAAAAGGTTGCCTCGTTCACGTCACAGAATGATTTGATTTTGGTTATTGTGGAACGAATTACCAAATCATCCCATTTCTTGCCTGTCCATACTTCTTATTCATCCGAAGATTATTCCAAGCTCTATATTAGAGAGTTAGTTATATTGCATGGTGTTCCATTTTCCATTATTTCAAATAGAGGTACTCTATTTACCTCTCATTTTGGCAGTCTTTTCAAAAGAATTTTGGTACCCAAGTTCATCTTAGTACAACCCTTCACCCTCAGACAAGTGGTCAAATAGAGAGGACCATTCAAACCTTAAAGGGCATGTTTAGAGCTTGTGTTGTTTACATTAAGGGCTGTTGGGATGAACACTTGTCATTGATTGAGTTTGCTTACAATAACAATTATTATTTTAGTATTCAGATGGCTCCATTTTAGGCTATCTATGGGAGAAAAGTATATATCCTATTGGTTGGTTTGAGGTATGTGAGACTATATTGATAGGGCCAGATTCAGTGTTTGATGATTTAGAGAAAGTTCAGTTGATCAGAGAGAGGCTTAAGATAGCCCAGAGCCATCAGAAATCCAATGCAGGCGTGACAAAAAGATATCATGAGTTTGAGGTTAGAGATGTGGTATATTTGAAGATCTCTCCCATGAAGGGAGTGATGATATTTGGCAAAAAGGGGAAACTCAGTCCCTGATATGTGGGCCCTTACAATATCTTGAGCCGTTATAGAAAGGTAGCATATGAGCTTGAGTTGGCCATAGATTTGGCTTCAGTGCATCCAGTTTTTCATATGTCCTTATTAAAGAAGTGTATTGGTGACCTAGTTGTCATTGTCCCTTTAGAAAATTTAGATGTTCAGAACAACCTTTCTTATGAAGAACTCCCAGTTGAAATCCTTGATCTTCAGATTCATAGACTGAGGAACAAAGAAGTTCCTTTGGTTAAAGTTCTTTGGCGGAATTAGTCCGTAGAAGGAGCCACTTGGGAAGCAAAAGCAGATATGCAAACCAAGTACCCTCACTTTTTCTTTGCAAACTCAGACTCAAATCAAGGTAATAGTTTTTCTAAATTTATTTGTTATCCATTCTCAGTCCTAGCCACATGATCATCTTTATGTCATTGCATGCATTCGTGAATCAATTCAGTCAGTCACCATTTTCCAGACTCAGTTATATAATCATGTTTTTATTTTGTATATTCAGTATGTAATCTTAATACCTCTGTAATTTCTATGCTTAATAAGTCTCATTCGAGGATGAATCTTCCTAAGAGGGAGATATTATAATAGCTCATATTTGTCATAGATCAATACTTCTTTGGTTTTCAAAGTAACCTTCCCGACCCTGAGATGTAAGTTTTTATGTTGATTTATGTCCAGGGGTGTAAGTTTCAGATTTTTTGGATGAGGTTTGGACCGCGTTTAGATTTCCAAAATAGTAAGTCACTGCGACTGGGGTGCGTCTGGTGGTATAGCAATGGAGGCCTTGGCACGTCGTGGTAAGGGCTTAATCGGAGTTCCAGTTATGTATTGAAATTTCCCAGGGTGAGTCTGGTCTTTTACCATGGCCCCAATCCATAAAAACATGGGATTTATTATTAGTTAAGGCATTATATGCCCTATTTCCACAATTCCTCTTTAAAATAAACCTTAGCCATCACACAAATTCATCAAGTTCAACAATTATTTCTTCAAGAAAACTCAAGAATTCAAGTTTCTCCACCCAAGAATGTCAATTCTCTTGCAAGATTAAAGCCTTAAGGTATGTTAAATAATCATCCATGGGCCCTTTTTACCCATGGAGTCCAAGTACCTATTTTTGTGTTGTAAATCATGAATTCACATATTTACAATGAGTCTTTCATAAATATTTTGGGAATTTTGATTATGCATGATGTTTACAAATATTTTTAGTTGGAAAGTAGCCTTTACATGTTTGAAGCATGAAATTTCATGTTAAATCCCCCAATGTATGGTTTTAGTGTTATGATTATGTTATACCCACATGTTTCAATCATTCTGATGCCTAAGTTTATGAATTGCAAGGTTTTGATAAAATACCTAAGAGATGAATTTTGAGAAATGACTACTAATTATGTCCCCTCTCCTATGAAAGAAAGAGGTTGATGCACCCAGCTACACGAGTCCCACCTTTCCTTACTAACTTTCCTAGTTTAGATAGCGTATTGAGAATCATGTTTTGAAGCTTTGGTATGCTTTTACTATTAATGTTATCGAGTCCTGGGGGTTATGAACACCTAAAATTTAACTGTATACTTAGTCTTAGTACCTTCAGAATGGTTTTCAAGTATATATGAGTATTATTAGTTTAGTCAGTTATCTTATCAGTCAAGTTTAGATCAATCCAGTATTCCGAGTCAGTTCAGTTGGGAGTAGGATTTAGCACCGAGCAAACCCAGGGATGGGGGCTCACCTTCCAATTGAGGGTGTGACCTTTAGTAGCAGTCCCTGCGTTCTATAACTATGTATCCAACATAGGTTATAGATGTTAACCTGCTAGTTGAGGGTTAACATATATCTCATTAGAGCACCTGCCAGCAGAGGGCGACTCTTTAGTTCTTTGGGACTTTATTTTAGTGGATCCATAGAGCCGGTGCTAGTACCCGTGGCACTGTACTGACACCCTTCCAACTGGGGTCACAAGTTGGACCCTAATTAGCTTTTATTAGGGCATGTTGGTTAGATGATAGCTTCCATAGTCTCAGTCCTAGTATTCAGTTTAGAGTTTAGTTTCAGGCTTGCTAGACTATGGCATACAGTTATTAGTTATTTGGTATTAGTATTTCAGTATTTCAGTTTACAGACTATCCCAGTATCCTGTCATATACTTGGTCATGCATTCTCAAATTTTATACCTTCTTCGCATACTATATATCAGTTATCTCATGCTATTTATTCAGTCAGTTATTATTTATGCATATGAGCCATGCATATCAATCTAACCTCATTTAGGATACCAGTACATTCAAAGTACTGACCGCATATTTGTTTCTTGCGCTATGATGTCTCATATCATAGGTTCTTGACTGCATCTAGACATCCTAGTGCACCAACAGTAGTAGCAGTGGTGAGTCCTTATATTCTGAGGACCATTAATGTTTATTTTAGTGTTTCAGTTCAGTAGTCAACCGGAGTTAGTTGGGGACTTGTCCCATCAACTCCACAGTCAGTTTGTGAGAGGATTTTAGACACTTTTAGACAGTTAGACAATTATCAGTTGTTATTGACAGTCTTTACAGTATTGTTTTCGGGTATTTAATCTTCAGGCAAATTAATTCAGAGATATTTTTAAATTTTTAAACCTTATGGCGTATCCATCTTTATTTTTTGTACATATGTACCCTTTAGTATCAGTTTATTCAGTGATCATAATAGGTACCAGCTCATGGATTAACTTGTGGTCACTTATGACTGTAGGCACTGTGTGGCATCCAGGGTGTACTCCCGGGGCATTATAATTATTTTAGGTAGTACAGAGGTAGACTAGAGAAATATTAAAGGGAGGTGATTATGCATGACATAGAGTGATTACAGCTTGCGGAAAACATGACCCTTGATAGAAAGGTGTGGTTGACACAAATTAGGGTAGAGGTTAGCGGGTAGGAGTGTGTCTGTAATATTAGGGAGGAGTGCTTTGTTTGTATTATGCCTGTTATTTCTTGTTCGTAGTGTTCTGCTAATATTTTTATCTTGAAGAGATAGTTTATAGAATTTAATTTATTAGTTTCTTGTTTATTTTATTATATAGTGGTGTGTTATCCCATTTTATTGTTTATTTTTATGTTTTTTACTTATTATACTATTATTTGTCCTGAGGTAGGTGTCTATTGGAAACAGACTCTCTACTAAATCTGAAGTAGTGGTATGGAATGTGTATACTTTATCCTCCCTAGACCCCAACTTATAGGAATACACTAGATATATTGTTGTTGTTGATTAACAACCACATGGAATAGGAAAGAATTTTACGATAGTGGAAGGGTTCTTTCAATATTATAATTGAATTGTGAGAAAGTCTTATAAAAGAATATTATGACTCAACTTCACAATAGTCAACAAACTACTTAACTATGGCCACAGAGATATTTTGGGAAGTGCAAGAGAGTAAAGCTAGATGTGAACACAAGTAATCTATCGTAACAAATTGAAAAATAAACTTTAGATAGAAATTAACTGCTTCACCAATCTAATGAAATACTATATAATTTCTCCCACTTTGTAAGGATCCTTCACGCTAGCTTCCTAGTTCCACGAGAAATTTTTGAATTAAATATGTAGGCTTTTTTAGAACTAAGGTAACTGTCAAACTCTTTTTTTACCAATAAGTTTTATTAAGTTCAAAAAGATTTTCAAGAAGAAATTTATATTTAAAACTCAAAGTCATCACTTGACATTAGTTTTGATGTGTTTCACCTAAAAATATTCTTTTCAAAACAATTGACTCTTAAAACTAATCGATGAAAAGAGATTTCAATTAGGGAATCTAGTTGATCGAGAGAAGTTGTGAGACACCCATCAATCTCGTACTTTTAGTATGGTTACCCTGTTTATTTGTATCAACTCAAATTGACACTATAAATGAATAAATTTCAAAAAAACAAACAAACACATAAGCACACACATATAAATAAAAGAATCATGTCCATTTTGATTATAAAATCCAAAATAAATTATAAAAAAATATAAAAAATAAATTATTATTATTCTATCCTTACCAAATGTTATGCTTTACCCGACTTCCCGAGCCTTGTTCATGGATGGACTCCAAATACATGGTACCTTGAGGCATTCAGAATAAATATATTTGATGAAAAATGATAAATAAGAACCACAAGCAAGCAATTGAAGAATGTCAACAATTATCAAACTAGAATTTGACAACCCAAATCCTCGACCCAAACATGATGTTATCGAGTGAATAGATCCAAATTAATTACAAAAATGAATTAATGATAAATTATATAATGAATTAATTGATTTCCAATCCCTTCCCCAATCAGGAAATTACATGGGGTGACCCCCATAGTGGGTGATTTTGGATATAGACAAGACATTTTGTCCCTCCTTACCTCAAATTCTAATGACCTAATTTTTGGTGATTTGTGTGAAACATTTATTTCTGTGCGATTTGACCATTTTACCTCTCTTCATAGCTGCATTGTGGTGTTTTGGGGTGGCGGATGTTTGGCATAGTTCTTAATGCATTTCGATGTGATTTTTGCAAGATTGTGGTATTTGATGGTCTTAAAGGCTTACTAGTTGACTTTGAACAACATCTTTTGATCTCTGTGTTGGATGGCAAAATGCACAGTGCTAGCAGATCCAGAACATAAATTTTAGGTTGGTAATATGGTTGGTGCTGTTTTACAGCTTGTTTATCTTATTTTGACAATCCAATTGAAAATTTGAGAAATTGGAATTCAGGGGTCAAATTTGTGAAAACATCTTTTTTAAAATCTAATATCTCCATTAAGTCTAGAGCATCGAATTTAGTAAGGTGGCATAGTTCATTTTCATACTCGGGATACTTGATGAATCCCGAGAGGTCCGTGAAGACTTGGAATTCTCCAAGTCTCCGGTTGGTGAACTTGCTTAAGTCATGTATTAGTCACTTAAGCGACATGGCCTGATAGGAAAAATGTCTCCTAAGTGGGACCAGGTTTGCATAAGCAATATCTTCTAAAGTGGTGGCCTGGTTGTTTAAGTGGCATTAGCATGCCAGACGTCTATTGCTTAAGCGACAACCAAGCTGCCTACGTAATAAGGCAGGCTTCGCTTAAGAGACACCTAGTTTCTTAAAATATAGCTGCCTAAGCGACCTAAAAGTCATTTAGGAGATGCCTAGGTAGTTTATTTTCCCTTTTAAAGATTTTTACAATATTTTTGAGACTTGAAGCTTGGGGATCAAATTCATTTTCTTTTATTTCTAAGTCTGGGTAAGCTCCAAACTCCTATTTCAAGTACCTTTCTTTGATATTCAAATTTAAAGGAGGAATTTAGGAATTTTGGATCGGAAGGCCCAAATTATCATTTTTCGATTCAAACCACAATTCCATTTTATTTTCACTTTGGTTTTCTCCGATGAGTTCCTTTAATCTCGGAAAGAATATTTTGGACAAAAATTCTAGTTTGAGACTTCTTTTTTGCAAATCTATTTCAGAGGTCCGTTTTGACCCCGATTTGAAAGTGGGAAATATAGGTATCGTTTGCTTTTATTGACATGTAGATTTTACGTTTGTATATTTTTGTTTATTTTGGGTTTAGTCATGAGGGGAAAACTCCAAATTGAAGTTTTAGGACTAGATTTGACATTCAAGGTAGGTTATGGATTAACTTTCTTCAAACTTGGTTGGGTAGTTAATAATAATGTAAAATCATGCTATGGGTATGGGGTTGTATTATGAAAAATGTGTTTAGGTGATTTATGTGCCTTTGTGGGGGCCTACCTGGATAATATTTGGTGGTTTTGAGGCATTATTTGCTATGTGTGACAGTGTAGGGTCTTATATGCTGTTGTTGGCCTAGTATTGATAGATGTGGGTTTGGTTGCACTACTTTTGGTGGGAAAAGCCTAGATTTTGGGAATTATGTAGTAACAAATGCTTTTTTTGCATGTTTCACTTGATGATTCCTGGATTATATTGGATCATGGATGATTGGTTGATTTGAGTGGATTTTTGGCTCACCTAGTTGATATATTAGATATTCTCATATTGGTTGGTTGTGAGAATTACATCCTCATATCATATTCATTCATGAAACATTGGTAGTATTATGTAATACTGGAAACACTAGCTTTTTTGACAAAAATTGTGATATTTTTAGAGACCCTCTACCGATGTATATGTCAGAGTGGAGTTATGGTTATTGGTATTTAATATTGGTTGTATATGGGTTGATGAAACCCCAAGGATCCTACCTCAGAGAACAACTCAATAGGTGTATACAGAGGTTGTGTGATGACCTCGTGCAACATATCATCATCATTATCACCATCATCTTCTTCACGACATTCCATATATTGTGCTTGTTATAGGATTGTATTTCTATTCTTGACCTGATATTTGTCCATTCGTTCTAGCTTCTTCTACTTGTATTAGTGTATGTGTATATTTTTTCTTCTTTCCCCTATATATATTTTTTATATATGTATATAGCAGAACTGTTAGTGGAGACAATGTGGGCTACCGTTTGGGACATTATTTGTTTGCAGGTGATGTACCCATAGTTTTTATTTATATGCTTTATTTTGAACTTTACTTAGTCGTCTGTGATACCTACTGAGTACAAGTAAACTGTACTCATCCCTACTGCGCTCATTCAGTGAAGATCTGGGTGTGAGTGCACCGCACGAATATCTGATTCAGATGATATTTGGTGTATATTCGAGGTAGAGGATTTCCTGTCCTTCAGGAGTTAGTTTACTACCTCTTTTGGTCTACTTTTATGTCTTATTTAGTATTCGGATACACATTTTGATTCTTTTTGGACTATCATTGTATCTTTGACATCTCAGATATATTTAGTAGTTCTTACACTATCACACCAGATTTTGGGATATTGTATGGTATCTTTGGTTGTGTACCTCTCATTTTTGCTATATATATGTGTGGTTCGACTCTGTTCTAAGAGTCTTTCCTTGGTTCTTACTATTATCTTTCATTATATCTTAGTTTGGGTGAGGCTTACTTGTCAAGTCTTGTCGCGAAAAGTGCCATCATTACCCTTGGTTCTTGGGTTGTGACAAATTGGTATCAAAGCAGTCAGGTTCATTGGACTCAACAGTGTAAGAATGGGAGTCTAATAGAGTCTCGCGGATCGATATGTAGATGTCTGTCATGAACTAAACTCAGACCTGGCCGTGATGGGCATCTCAAGCCCATCATGGGTCGCAGACAACCTATTTATCCTTACCTTGAGAATACAATAAAGATGAACAGCAAAATACAAACAAGTCTATGGAATATATGTATAAAATCCAAAGAAAGATAGGAGTCAAAATAAGACATGCAAAACATCCCAACACTGTCCACAAATGGCTCTAAACCAGAAATACCAACTAAGTCTAGACATGCCCCCGACTATGAAAAAATAAATCCCAAAGTACTAAGATAATAAAGAAACCAATGAAATAACTATTCCTTTCAAAAGATGGAGGCTCACCACTTCACGGCTAATCAATAGATGTACCAAACCACCTAATACTGCACAAGAGTAATAGAAAAATCCTTTGAACGTACATCAAGAAATAATGCAGCATCTAGGGATGGTCAGTGGGGAGAGCACTGGCATGTAACTCAGGGGATATGGATAAAATAATACATTTACCAAAATCCAGTCATAAACCATATGCACCACATTCGTATGCATATATATAGGATTTCGGGATAGGGATAGGATTCAATTAACATGATAGTTTAAAGAATTAACCTAAACAATATAGATCGCTCATCCTAAAGAAACCCACGGGCTATATGGGTCCGAATCCCCCAATTGAAAGGGCTTAGTCAATGTTAGTCACATGTACCAAGGAAAGGATAAAGACACCAAGGCGATAGCCATCCAAAATATAATGTGTTTCCTAACACATGGTCATATAAACCCCCCACATCGGCAAATATGGTTTCCAATGCCGGTTCCCTTGGGACTACACCCTCACAGTGAGCTACACAATTCCATTTAAGCCCAAATTAAAATAGTTTGCACATAAACCAACCATTAACTAAGGAATCATTTATTAAGGCATTTACCAACTTGGTATTATCATACCAATTTCCTTGCAAGTAATTCCATTTATGTCAAACCAATCGTATAAACCAAATTGAATCCTAAGTTCCATTTAAAATCCAAAACCATGACCACCAAGGGCATTCCAAATCCATTTTATCAATTTATCCATTAATGTAATGCAATACTTTCAAAAGATAAATTAAATTATGCAAATAGCTATATTCAAGGTCAAGTTTCCAAAGTGGGTTGAGGTTAATGCCACTACCAAGCCAAAAATTCATCAATTTTGGTGAGACCCATGTCACCCATTTCAACCATAATCACAATGCACCAATTCAATCCCAAAACCATCAATTAAAGCATGAATAATCTATTTAAAAAATGGAAAAGTTATTCAAGTAATAACAACCAAAAAACTTCAACCCAATCTCAAACCTATTAATTCAAAACACATGAATACTGAATAAGTTGATGTGACAATGTAAAATTAAAGTTAAGGAAAGAGAAACATTCTTGAAATACAGAAAAAACTGAAGAGAATCCAAAGTTTAGAGCCTGAATGGTGAGTTCCTTGTAAAACCCTTGTACTTTCTTGAGTTGGGAGTTAAAGAGGAAAAGTATAATGTTTTGATCTTGAAAACTGAAGGAAAGGGTTAATTTGGGGTTTTAAAGTCGTGTAAGGGGTAAAGGAATAAAAATCCCCTCACCCAAGGAAAAAAACAAAACCTAGATGAAAATTACATAGCAGCGTGGCACGCTGCTATCACGGAGGGTAGCCAGCATACCACTCTCTTATCGAGAAAGATAAGTGGCGTGGCATGCTACTATCGCGGACCCTCACGACCTTGAGGTCCAAAAATGGCCCCAAACCCCTTCCAAAAATTCCAAAACTTTACCAAAACATCTCTTTAACATACCTTATCATCATTCAAGTTAAAAATTTATGTTATGCATATGGGAGGATCAAAAATAAAATGATTAAAATTTTACGGGGTCTTATATTATCTCCCTCTGAATCATTTATCCCCGAATGAGGAGTTACGATAATTTTAGCACGGTGATAGAAAGAATACACTAGAATCCAAGAACAAAATTGGCATGCAACAAGAGGGAATTAAAATTCATACCATAAGCACTTTCATCCAATGTAGGGAATAAGAACGGGTATTTATCTTTCATATCTTCTTTAGATTCCCAAGTAGCCTCTTCTACTTTTTTGTTTCTCCCAAAAACCTTCACCAAAGCTGCATATTTTGTCCTCAACATACGAACTTGCCAATCCAATATTTAAACTAGGACTTTTTCATAAGAGTACGAATCTATAACACCAACATCCTCAATATGTACTATCAAAGACAGGTTACCCACACACTTCTTAAGCATGGTCACATGACCTGAACCGGGGCCTTGTCGTAATAGGCACCTCAAGTCCAACAAGGATCGAAGATCACTCTGCAATCCAATCCAACTAATCAATAACCACAATATAATCAAGATAATAACCAAGTTCATATATATCCCATAACATAACCTACCCGTGTCCACAGTTTGTCCATACAAAGCCTCTAAAAATAATCCAAGAATATTCGGTTGGGACATGCCCCCGAGAATAGATAAAAACCAATGTCCAAGTATAAACCAATAATGACATTAGAAAACTCAAAATAAGAAATAGATTCTTTCAAAGTATGGAAGCTCACCACTTCAAGTCACCACAAGTTGATCGTGCGTCCAATCACAGAGTAGGAGGTGCAGGAGTAAGACAAACACCTATATCGCATGGGGACATAGCGTCGAAGATGGTTAGTTGTTGGAGCGCTACCATGTAACTCAAGGATAAGGATAAAATAATGTCAATAATTCAAAACTATTCGACCAATAATTAACCAATGCAACACATACATATATATTTCTACCATGCTGGGCTATTTAACAAGATTAGCATGAACTTTGAAAACATTAACCTGGGTTGTGTAGCATAACCGTCACAGAACAAAGCACCCATAGGCTAAATGGGTCCATCTCTCCCCTAGCTGAAAAGGCCCCAGTGTGTGTAATCGCACGAACCAGAGAATATTTATAACCGTATAAGCCTATATAGGGGACTCGAACCTCTCGTCATGATCAAGGTAACATTGCACCAATGAATACAACATGGGAGACTCAAACCTCCCATTCATATATTTATCATGAGACACCCACACCGGCTAGCGGGGTTACTAGTGTTAGTCCTTTAGACTACACTTTCACGGCCCGGCTACATATCTCGCTTTAAAGATAAATTTAAAACTATCATTTCGCATACAAAACCATTAAGCCAATTACCTACCAAAGGCATCCCGTTGGTATCTTCATACCAACCTCACTTGCGAGCGTACAACAATGCCATATTCATTACCATTTAACTTTGGGACTCAAGCCCATTGAACACACAAGCCATCAATTTAATTGAACCCATTATCAAATAGAGATATAAATCAATTTAATGTTTAGGGACTCAACTTTAGACAATCAACCCACCAAGGTTATCATTTATATCCTTACATGGCCAAGAAGGCCTTCACAAAATCATTTACTAATCATTTATGTTCATTAGGTCAATACCTTAATTTAAGACACATTTTCATTCAATTTATGGTCATCAAGACATTTAAAAAATCTTTCATCCTTCATTAGCATTTATGTACCAAGCATTAGTGGAAAATCTAATTCATGGTGTGACTAGTTTAGTCTCTTGGGCATTTTCACAAATACTTTGAGCGCATACTATTATTAAAATCAAAATCAACGTAAAAATCATCAAATTTAGGGTAACCCATGACCCATTTGGTAAACCACAAGCAACAAGCACCCACAGGTGCAAACCATCACCAAAACATGTATAAACACAAGCTAAACCAGGAGTAAACAATACTCATAATATGCATCAAAACTCTCAACATTGATTTTCAAAACCACTATTTAAGAATCAAAATCAATATTTAAAACACATGATATTTGAGAACTAACAATGAGGGAAGAGTCACATTCCTTATTTGTGAAGATTCATGGAGGGAAGCTTGACCCTTAAGCCTCTAGATGAACATTTGTAGAAAGCTTAGCCCCAATCCGCAAGAGAGAGTTTAGAGAGAGTATTTAGAATGTTTTAATCCTTCCAAGTGATTTATGAGAGGCCTCAACACATATTAAGGCATGGGTACTTAAGGGTTTTGGGGTGGGAAATGTCCAAAATGTCCTCAGCTTAAAAGTTGAATACTTGGTCGTAGGAAGGTACAACCCATCCCCCTAAACCATACCTTAGGGTATGAGTGGTACCCTTATCTCGTATCCTAGGCCTTAAATTGGACCTATATATTGACCAACATACAACCACAAGAGACTAGGTTATATCTTATCGTACGAGAAATACCCTTAGAGTCATATCTTGGTCAGAATCACCTAGTCCAAACATAAGGCATCATACGACTAGGCAATATACATATTCTACCCTAACATACAATTAGTAAGGTATTCACTCGTACCTTTGATAGAAACCAACCAAAACACACTAACTAACATACGATAAGGTGGATTAAATAATATCTTAGCATACAGCAAGTATGCTCCAACTGTACTTTGTCCAGAAACTCAAACTTAGGAGATTCTTTAAGGGTCCAATGCCAAGGTGATTTTTTTCTCCCCCACTTGGATCATTCATCCTGGAATGATGGGTAAAGGAAACCACAAGCATGAATTAACAAATTAAGCTAACCTTTAATCAAGTTACAAAACAAAGACATACAACAAAGATAGGAAGATCAACACATACCTTAAGCACGACTTTCTAAAATGGGGAACAAATGTAAATACTTGGACTTCATGTCCTCTTTTGCCTCCTTAGTAGCTTCCTCAACCTTATGGTTTATCCAAAGAACCTTTACCGAAGCCACATCCTTGATTTGCAACCAATAAACTTGACGGTTCAAGATCTTAACCAGAACTACCTCATACTATAAGGAGTTTGAGGTACCCAACCTTTCCAAAGGAACAAACAATGAAGGATCACCAACACATATCTATAAAATTAAGAAATAGAAAAATGAATTAATAGAGCTAAAACTATGAGGCAAATCCAACTCATAGGCAATGCTACCAACCCTATTCAAAACTAAGTAGGGACCAACATATTAGAGTAAAGCTTCCCTTTCTTTCCAAACTGCATCACTCCTTTTATGGGAGAAACCTTCAAGAATACCCAATCGCCAACATTAAACTCCAAATCCATACACCTCACATCCATATAGGACTTTTGGCGACTTTGAGTTGCTTTCAACCTATCACGAATCACCTTTACCTTTTCCAAGGCTTGGTGAACCAAATCTGGGCCAAACAACTTACCCTCACCAACTTCATGCAACTCAATATAAGAATGATATCTCCTGCCGTACAACACCTCAAAAGGAGCCATACCAGTGCTAAAATAACAAATATTATTATAGGCGAATTCAATCAAAGAAAAATGGTTGCACCAACTACCACCATAGTCAATCATGCAAGCAGGAAGCATATTTTCTGATATCTTGATGGTCCTCTCCACTTGTCCATTCGACTACAGGTGGAAAGAAGTACTAAGGCACACCTTAGTTCCCAAACCTTTCTAAAATGACTTCCAAAAATAAGATGAGAATGGAGTTCCAGGATCTGAGATGATAGAAATTAGAGCACCATGCAACTTCATAATCTTTGCAAGATACAATTTAGCATAATCCTTCACCGAATAACTAGTCCTCACAGGTAAGAATTGAGCGGACTTGGCCATTCTATCCACAATAACCCAAATAGAATCACATTGATTCCGTGATCGAGGAACACCAGTAATGAAATCCTTATTAATCACCTCCCACTTGTATTCAGACAACTCTAGCTCTTGGTACGACCCTCTGGTCTCATATGCAACTTTTACTTGTTGACACAATATACACTTAGCCACATAGTTAGCCATATCTTGCTTCATATTATTCCACCAATATAACTTATTAAGATCATGATACATCTTCGTGGAACCGAGATGAATCGCATAATGAGATCCCTGAGCTTTGGCCAAAATCTTTTCCCTTAATCTATCCACATCAGGAATACATAACCTACCTTGGTACCTTAAGATGCCATCACCATCAATCATAAAATCAACAACCTTTTACTGACCTATATTCCCCTTAATTTTCATCAAATCAGGATCCAACATTTTTTTTCCTTTATCTCAACAACAAGGGACAACTGCAATACTTGATAAAAATACACCACCATCCTCAAAGTCCGTGAGACAAACTGTATAGTTAGGCAAATAGTGAATGTCCTTCATCAACTCCCACTTATCCTTATCTACATGATCTAGAATTCCCAAGGATAACCTGCTAAGAACATCAACAACCACGTTAAATTTACTTGGATGGTAATAGAGACTCGTATTGTTGTCCTTCAGCAACTCAAACCACCTCATTTACCTGAGATTCAACAGTTTCTGGGTAAATACATACTGACGACTCTTATGATTAGAAAAGATATCAACATGAACCCCATAGAGATAGTAATAGAAAATCTTCAATGCAAACACCACAGCCAACAACTCCAAATCATGGGTAAGGTAGTTCTTTTTATGAACTTTCAACTACCTAGAAGCATAAGCCACCACCCTATCGTGTTGCATCAACCTACAACTAAGACAAATACAAGAAGTATCATAATACACTACAAAACCGTCATTACCCTCATATAGGGTCAAAATTAGAGCTAAAGTCAACTTATCCTTCAACTTCTCAAAACTACCCTCACACACATCCTACCATAATAACTTGACCTTTTTCTTGGTCTACTTAGTCAATGGGACAGCTATAGTAAAAAAAATTCACAAATCTCCTATAATAATCGGATAAACTCAAAAAATCCTGAATATAGATTAGAGTCGCTGGTCTAGGCCACTTTTTAACCACTGCAAACTTTTATAGTCCACTATTATCCCTTCACTAGAGATAACATGACAAAGAAAAGTCACCTCCTTCAACCAAAACTCACACTTTGAGAACTTAACATACAAACACTGATCCTTTAAGGTTTGAAACACAACATCGAGGTAATCGGCATGATCTACCTCGCTCTTAGAGTAGACTGAGATATCATTAACAAAGACAATGACAAATAAATCCAGAAACTGATGAAAGACCATATTCATCAAATCCATGAATGTTGTCAAAGCATTAGTCAATCTAAAAGACATAACTAGGAAATCATAGTGACCATACCGAGTCCTAAAGGCAATCTTAGGGATATCCATGTCCTAATCTTAAGGTGATGATAACCTGAACTTAGATTAATCTTAGAGAAACACAACACACCCTGAAGTTGATCAAACAAATCGTTAATCCTAGGAAAAGGATGCTTATTCTTTATGTCACCTTATTCAGCTGATGATAATCAATTTACATCTGAAGGGAATCATCTTTCTTATGGATAAGCAACACAAGAGCACCCCAAGGAGACACACTACGGAGGATAAAACCATTTTCTAAGAGATCCTTCAATTGCTTCTTAAGCTCCTTCAACTTAGTTGAAGCCATTCTATAAGTAGGGATAGAGATAAGACAAGTGTCCAAAACAAGATCAATACCAAAATCAATTTCTCTATCGGGAGGGATACCAGAAAGATCTTTAGAAAAAACCTTGAGAAACTCATTAACCATAAGAACAAAATCTAGAGAAGGACTTTCCGAGTTAGAATATTTAACCCAGACCAAATGACACAAAAGCTTTTTTAAAATTTGATAAAACACCCTTTTAAAATCAACCTTCGGGCTTTAAGATATGAGATGACTCCCCTTAGGCACTAAAGAACCCACTTCCCATACAATGACCGACTTATAAGGGAATCTAAACATGACCGTATGGGTTCGACAATCTAAGAAAGCATAGCATGAATGCAACCAATCCATCTGCAATATGATATCAAAGTCAACCAGATCCAACTCAATCAAATCTACAAGAGTTTACTTACTATCAACAGCTACCATACACCCCCTATAGACTCTTTTAACTACCACAGAGTATTTTATTAGGGTATAAATAGAAAAAGGAACTGACAGACACTTAGGACCAAAACCAAAATGCACAACTACAAATAGGGTCACATAAGAGAGAGTAGACCCTGGATCAAGTAAATAATACACATCATGTAAGAAAATTTTCAACATACCAGTAACCAAATTGAGAGATGCCTTAGAATCCTAGTGAGATACAAGAGCATATAACCGATTATGGCTAGTGTCGATACGAAAAGTAGAAATACATATAGAAGCAGCACCCTAAAGTGTAGGATCAGATGAAGAGGCAACCGAAACCTTATTATCCCTAGAAGTCATCCTAGCATGATAGTCACATTGCATATGACTAATTTGACAACAATAGAAACATATATTCTTTCCTTTCTCACAAATACCATAGTACGACCGCCTATAAAATCTATAAGGTAGGTAGGATGGAGCCAACTGAGCCCTACTAGCTTGAAATTAGGCAAGCTATGCCTGGAACCTACCATAAAACTGAGACTGAAAATCACCCTATAGCTTCAGGTAAGAAGCACTAGCCATAGAGAAAGGACCAGAACTCCCCTACTTCTTTCTTGGCCACTTACCACTATATCTATCACCTTTCTTAGAAGGCCTAAAATTTTTTTCCTTGCCTCTTTCTAAATTTAACCTATTTGTTCTTCTCTTTCTCTACTTGTTACATGTACGCAACCAATCTAGAGATATCCATGTCCTTGATAACAAAGATGTCTTACTCTCAAGAACCAACTTGTTAGCCTCTCATGTTAGGTTTTAATAATGACAAACTAATGAGTGGATATTTACTGGTAAATTAGATAACTGCAAATGATAAAAGGATGTCTAATATAAGAATTGGAAGGTGTCAAATCATTAACTATGGTATCCAAGATGATCATTCAAAATAAGAGCAAAAGGAGAAGCGAGAGAACAAAAGAAATAGTGAAAGACTGCTAATAATTGGAGGATAAAGGACGCCAACTCTAGAAATAGAAGGCCATCAATTCACGATCGTCCATCTATAAGTAAATCAATAAAAATGAGAACCATTCGTATGAGAATCTTAGTACCATAAGAAATCTCAAATCAGATCAATCATAGCTAAATAAGAGGAAAAATATATCAGTAACACTCTTGGAAAAGCATCAATTACTACAAGATCAAAAGGATGAAAATCTTATGGACATATCTAATATGGATGCGAGTTAAAGCCACATATGGACATATGTTATATGGACATATCATACGGCTACATTCCTCAATCAAGGGATCAATTCAAATCCCTAATTGAGATAAAATCTCTTGGGTTTCCTTATGAAGAGTAGCAGCCAAAAGCTATAAAAGAAGAAGACTAAAGACAAACACGGGTTATGCAACTTCAAATAAAATATCAAAGTGTCTCAATCTTAGTATCACAAGGCTTTGCAACTTTTAGTTTCCAATTGTTATATATAGAGTAGGATCGAGTGAACTTTGTAACATCAACTAAAGCTGAGTCACAAGATCTGAAGAGCAAAATAAGTCTTTAGAACTTGTTTCTCATCATTGTACTTGAGCCCAACATTGAGATATCTAAAGAAACTTCAAAACCCAAGGGGACTGGAAGTAGGCACAACATTAGAGTTCTGAACCAGGATTAATCTCAGTGTCTTTACATTATGTTCAATTATTTATTTTCTTAATTTTTTTAAATCTAATCTATTTTTTGTAATGTACTAATATGCAGGTGAGTCGACTGTGAAGAGTTAGTAGTCGACTCACAAAATATTTTCAATTCATCTCTTCCCCATTCTTGAATTTCAATTGATATCAGAGAAGGTCTCACCAACAACATTACTTAACCGTAAGTGAGCAAAGATCAAATAGCCAATTATGAAATTAATGGTTCTCTTCTTAAGGATGGTTACTCCACCACAAGACCTCCATACTTTAAGGACAACATTACTCTTACTTGAAGAACAAATTTAGAATCTTCATCCAATCAAATGACTTATAAGCCTGGGTCGTCATCAAGAAAGGTCCAAAGCCGATTCTAGGACTCAAAGAAAAGGAGATTGACAAACACAAAGAATCTAGTAGTATCGACATAGAAGATCTTGAAAGCTTTGAAGACACTAAGAAGCAACAAGAGGTAATTCAAACTAATGCACGAGCTATAAGTTTGCTTCTTTGTGCATTCAGTGGAGAATAATACGATAAGATATCAACTTATGAAACTGTAAAAGAAATGTAGGACAAATTAAAGGTAACTTATGAGGGACCCACCTATGTCAAAAAGTCAAAAATTATTGCCCTATTCAATGAATACAAGCTATTCAAAATAAAAGAGAATGGGGACATTGAAACAATATTTGACAGATTTAGTAAGATCATATGCAAACTAAAATCACTACAAATGATATATCCATATAGCTTGCAAGTCCAAAAACTGGTTCAAAGTCTCCCAAGATTTGAGAAACCAAGGCTTCTATTCATGATGAGGAGATCTACACAATATGACATATGAAGAACTACAAAGTAACCTTATTATATATGAAAAGATTATATTAATAGGTAATACAAGGAGGAAAAGGAGAAACCAGTAGCCTTCAATGTTGCTCCAACTGAAGAAGAGGATATTTTGGAAGATGCTAATAATGAAGGGATATCCCTCATCAATCTTGGAGTAAGGAATATCATGAGATAGAGACAACAAAGATCATAAAGATCCAAAAATAATGACTCCACAAGAAATGATGATTGTTATTATCACCATGAAAGTCCTAGCTATTTTAAACAAAACTGTCCAGAGTTGAGATGACGACCATCCAAAAAAATCAAAGCTTTGGAGCCTGGAGTGATAAATATGAAACTGAAGAAAAATTAGAGGTTGCCAATATGTGCGTTATCGAAACAAGTGAATCTAGCGAGTTAAGACAACACAATTGCCACAACTATAATATTCTAGAATCAAATTTAGATATAATAATTGACAAGCTCAAATAGTCATAGATGAATATAATAAACTACCTCAAGAAAATAAAAGTTATGAAGCATGCTCAAAGAGAAATGACAAAACTCGCAAATACAAATTAAAGCATACCAAATTAAACTTGACCTGCTTCATGAAGAGCTTGATGATGCAAAAATAAAATTAAAAAGTTTTAAGACATCCCCAATCCATAGTTTCATAAAATCAAATTCCTTTAAAACAATTCAAGTTCCTCATTAGGATCATTTAAATTAGCTAAGACTTTTTTCTCCTCTCAAGGACCCATCTATTTTATCTGTGGACAAAAAGTGAACAAATCCTACAAATGAAGGCATAAGCCTAAAAGTGTGTGGGTTTGGAAGCCCAAAAAAAGTATATCTAACCTTCCAGGACCCAAGACCACTTGGGTACCTAAGTAGAATTAATCTTTTTATTTTGGAGGAATATGTCTGCGATAACCATCAAAAGGAAATATGGGCTCCTGATGGAGGATGTTCTAGATACATAACCAAAAAGGAAAGAAATCTTTTCTACTTTAAAGAATATGGGTGGAGGATCAGTCAAATTTAGTGACAATGGCAGAGGAAATGTCACCAAAGTCAGCTCAGTAAAGATCAGCTTCTCCCAAAAATCTACCAAAGTATATTTGGTAGATGAACTCAAGTATAACTCACTCAGCATCAGTCATTTATGTGATGACAGGTTTGGAATTTCCTTAAAACTAAAAATTGGTCCATCAAACATAACAACATTGGTATATATCTCATCAGTAAACGCTAAGAATGGGGTAGTAGAGCAAAAGAATCAAATCTTTTAGGAAGATATTAGGACCTTGGTATTAAAACATAATCTTTCAGATCATTCTTAGGTAGAAGGAGCATATGCAACATGTCACCTCATCAACAAATTCTTTATCCATAACAATGAACCCATGCATATTGAGTTTGATGAATCTAATCACCTCTCTAAGATTTTGAGAAATGATAAAAAATAGGTAAGCAATATATAATCTAGGGAAAATGCCCACACAACTTTTGAGCCATCACAAGAAAAGTTGACTACAACTTTTTTAGAGTTGACTTCCATATTAAAAATGATGAAACTAAATGTTCTAAGAAAATAAGGACATGATGCCAAATGACTTTATCCTCAGAAGTTAAGATGACTAGGTGTAAACAAGAGCATAAGTGAGAAGACAAGTATAGATTGTTCTAGAATCTCTAATTATGTATAGAAGGTAAGAGATAAAGACACACGTATAGCTCAAGTATATTCCCTCCAAGAAGGTACTGGCTTTGATAATATCATTGTCTCCATGGAAAGGTTAGAAATAATATAAATGATTATTAGCACTTGTTGTCTCCAAATGTTTTAAGCTGTTTCAAATGGTTTATTCATGAGGAAGTTTTCATGAGGCAACCTCCTAAATTTGAAAATCTGTAATATCCAAAATCATGCTTTACAACTTCCAAAGAACTCCACAGTCTCAAGCGAGCTCCAAAAGCTTGGAATGAGAATTTGGGTGCTTCCTTAATTAAATGATTTTCTTAAAATAAGAAAAGAGGGTAATTTTGATTTAACTCTAGTCTTACAAAAATTGATTCAAGTCTTTATACTTTACATAATTTACTATTATTCCTGATAAATCTAATATTTTCTTGTGAGAATTTTGCTATTCTGATGAAGGTTTTGTCATATGAGTGACGCCCTAAGTTCATGACTCAGCAAAGAGAAAACCTTTGTTGACTTGCCAATAAACTGATGCTAAATAAATAGCCAATGGGAATAGATAAACTCATATCCTATAAATTATGTGTCATCTATATGCATTTAATATGTCTTATGACATATGTCTTCACTATCACCCAGGTAAAGCTAACGTAGTTGCTAATTCTCTTAGCATGTTATCCATGGTGAGTTTGGGTCATGTAGAGGAAGGAAAATAGGAATTGGTGAAAGATATTCGTCACTTGGAAAATCTTAGAGTTTGTCTTATGGATTTTGAGAGTGGTAGGGTAATGGTATAGGAAGTGGTTTGGTTATCTCTTGGTTTAAAGATTAAGGAGAAGAAAAATCTAGATCTTATCTGGATAAAAATCAATAGTAATATGGGTATGCAAAAGGTAATGGTGTTTGAAATTAGTGGCAATGGTACTCTATGGTACCAAGAGAGGTTGTGTATTCTTCATATCGATGGTTTACAACAAAGGATTTTAGCTAAGGCACATGAATCTCGCTATGTTTAACATCCTAGCTTAACAAAGATGTATTATGATCTCAAGAAGATGTATTAGTGTAATGGTATAAAAGGGACGTGGTTAATTTTATGGCCAAGTGCTTGGTGTGTCAATAAGTTAAAGTTGAGCACATAAGACCTGGTGGTTTATATTAAAAGATTTTTTTACTGAATGGAAATAGGAGGTAATCAATATAGACTTTGTTACTAGTCTTCCTTGATCTTGGAATTAATATGATTCGATTTGGGTCAACGTGGATAGGATGACAAAGTCTACTCAATTCTTGTTAATGAAGACTACCTTTTTGATGAAGGATTATGTGAAGTTATATCTTCAGAAGATTGTGAAGCTGCATGGAGTACCTATTTTGATTATCTCTAATCATAGTATGCAATTCTCATCCCAATTTTGGTGGTCTTTTCATAAAGGATTGGGTACTAAGGTAAATTTTGTACTGCTTTTCATCCTCAGATGGATGGGCAAGTAGAAAGAACTATTCAGACACTGAAAGATATGATTTGGGCATATGTTGTTTATTATAGTGGCAGTTGGGTTGAGCATCTACCTTTGGTGGAGTTTTCTTATAACAATAACTATCATTCTAGTAATGGTATAGCCTATTTTAAGGCAGTGTATGGTAGAAAGTACAGATCTCCTATTAGTTTGTTCGAGCTTGGTGAGGTGGATATATTCGATCTAGATTTTGTCTATCAGGAAATGAAAAAGGTAAAGGTGATTTGGGATAGGCTTAAGGATGCCCAAAGTGTCCAAAAGCCCTATGCGGATATAAGTCATAGAGATTTAGAGTTTGAGGTTACGGATAAGGTATTTCTCAAGGAATATCCCATGAAGGGAGTAATGTGACTTGGAAAAAAAGGAAAGATCAGTCCTTAATATATTGGTCCTTATATAGTTTTACAGAGGGGTGGAAATGCTTCTTACAAATTAGAGTTGTCTTCTATTTTGAACTCTATTCATTCGGTATTTTATGTCTCTATGTTGAGGATGTGTCTTGGTGATCCTTCTTCGATTAATCCTTTTGAGTGGTTGAGTATCTTAGACTCTGTCTTATGAAGAGGTCCCGATTGAGATCTTGGATAAGTAGGATCATCAGTTGTGAACCAAGGATGTGGAATTGGTTAAAGTTTTGTGGTGGAACCATATGGTGGAAAAGCTACATAGGAAGCGGATGAGGACGTGAAGTCCAAGTATCCACATTTATTTTCTGCTCCTGGAATTCGTGCAGAAGGTATGTATCTTCAACACATCTTTATTTTCTCATCTTTTTAAAGGAAATATTAATATCTTCAACTCCTTATTTTCAAACTCTGTTAAAGATTGGAAATATATTTGATAATGCAAATAACTCTTGCGGGTGGTTACCCCACCTTGTTCATCATTCGAGGATGAATGTTCCAAGTGGGGGAGAAAGAAAACCCCTGGTTTCTGGACCTTAGAAAATTTCATAGAATTCTAGTCTCTAGACTTAATATGACTCATGGGTATGAGTCATTGTTTGTTTACGAATGGTATGATCCAGTCATATGCTAACCAGTGTTGGTTGGTGGGATGGATTTTTATCAGTGGCACGGGTACGACTTGTATGGAACAAGTCGCAGGGTCAAATACGGATCATTTGGTTTCTTAACTTAACCTTATACTTGGTAACCTAGGTTGGATCTGAGTAGGAGTGGCTCACGGTGAGCCATAAACTAGGGTACAAGTCATACCTAGGACTCGTATGGTAGACAGTGTCCAATCCTCTTAGGATTTGATTCTGCTAGGGATACGAGTGAAGGTTATGGATTATACATTTGGATATGACTTGAGTTGGATAATTCATACCGTGGACAGTGTTGGGTCCAAGGGGGAGTCCAAGGGCACGAGGAGTAGGTACCACTCATACAAGGAGGATACAACCCGTAAAGGTTAGTTATATCCCTGTGATGGGATTTTTATGCAACTTAAGTGGGGGTAATCTAGACATTTCCCCACTTATTCTAATAAATTCCCATGACTTATATTCCTATTGGGAGGTTATTCACCCTATTATTCTATTCATTAACACTTAGAAACTCTTCCTAAACACTCTATAATTCTCTCAAGAGCTTTTGGGAAATAAAGCTAGGGTTTTAACTAGAGGACTAATTTGAGGATCTTGTTGATGGTTTCTCTCCATCTACTTTGTCAATTAAGGCATGTTCTCTTCCCTTATTGTTAGTTCCAAGTAAATTCATGGTTTTATATAAAGTTTTCATGACTTGAATGTTGTATGATTTGGGGTTTTCCAGTATATTTTTGGGGTTTTCCATTATAAATGTGTGGTTATGGTTTCCCATGTTTTAATTTTGATTTTATATGCATTAATGGTTGTTTTGGATTATTGGTTGCACAGGAATGGTTATTTGGTAATGAACTTTGGTTTTGGAAATATTATACCCCCAATGCCTTTGATAAAATGCCTTTAACAAAGTTTCCACTATTGTATTGGTTTTTCAATGGAAATTTGCATGGTTTAAACTTGGTAATGGATCCCCAAATGGTATGAATGGTTTAAATGGTTTTAAATGGATTAGAAGTACCTTTGTGTCCATGGTTTTGTTTAATTGTAAATCATGTGTGGTACATGGAATACCCTAAGGTTTGGCTAAGGATAATAGTTGCAACTTATTATTCGTATGACGATACCACCACTAATAGCCTCGATTAATAGTAATAGAATAATGGTTAGGATGGAAAATGGTTTTAATTGGGCTTAAATGAGGGAGGAGTGTGGAAGGTGGTGGTCCCAGGGGGATCTAAACTGGAAACTCATATTTGTCGATGTGAGGTTTGGTCCAAGTGACCATGTGCATGATGCCACACTATATTTTGGGGGATGTACTAGTCATCCTAGTGTTTCTTTCCTTGTCGTGTGGCTTCATGTACTAGGGCCATTTAATAAAGGGAAGATGAACCCATATAGCCCATGGATGGTTTAGGATAACAAAGATACATAGCCCAGGTAAAGGTTCTAATGGCATGCTAAACCCAGTCCCCTTTCCTGGCATGGTTATATATATATGTATGGCTATTTGCATATAGATGGTTTTACGTAGTTTTATAAATGACATTATTTTATACTTATTCATATTTCATGTTATAGATCACTCGCTAACCCATTTTCAGGCTGCTTTATACCCACACTATGCAGGAATCGGCCATTCTACTCCTACATAGTGATTGACTCAGGGACAACTGTTAGATGAAGTGCTAAGCTTCCATCTTTTCGGAAGGCTCCATTTAATGTTATGGATATTTTTAGACATTTTGATTTATTTATAGATATTGGTTTTGGATATGGTTGGGGGCATATCCCAATCGGATATTCTTACTTTTTTGGTTAGAGTCTTTGTAGTACTTCTATGGGTTGGAATGGGTGGGATCGGTATTGGTGTCAGCCTTAGCATTGGCATCGGTATTGGGGTTGATATTAGTTAATGATATAGTTGGTTGTTCATTTGGGATTAATCATATTATGTTTTGGAACTTATTTGGTTATGGCCTGGTTTATGGAATTTGTTTTGGTATTAGTTTGGTTTGGTATGATTGGATGGTTGGTATGGGATGGTTGGACTGGGTTGGTTCGGTCACGGTTGTGATCTTATCCCAGTCTTCATGTGAGCTATTACACTATCTTGTTATATGCTCAAAATTCAGCCAACTTAGGGCAGGCTGTTGGAGGTTGGGTTGGGTCACTAGGATGTTCTCTGGTCCCGATTAGACTTAGGACGCCCATTATAATAGGGCACCTGATTGGGTCGTGTCATTATATAACTAAAGCATCTTTTTATTTAAAAAGATGAAAACAACTTATATTTTCTTTAAGGAAAATATTTTGTCCTCTAATAGAAAATTTGATATAATATATTTTTAAAGATTTAAAAAAAAACTCGGATTTTTGTTTTACCAAATCTCTAAGGATTTTAAAAGACTTTTATTTTTGGGACAAAAATCGTCGACTACTCTCTGACTCCACATTTTTTCCTTTCAAATCCCATTTTTCACGCCACCTCTTTCTCTTCCATCATCATTACCCTCTATATCTCTCTCACTTCCTAATATTTCTTAGCCCTTTCATCTCTAACCATAACCCTTGTAATTCCCTACTCAACTCTATCTTTTCACTTTCCTCTCCAACCCTTTTTATACTCTCCATCCCAATTCTCCTTCGTATGACAAAAACCCTATGTGTCCAAAATATGAATCATCTCAAACCCTATGTCTTTCTCTAACAAACGACAGTCTTCTCCCTTGGATTTTTTTCCTCAAGAGGACATGCATAAGTTCTAGACTCTTATTCATAAGGAAAAGTTTCTCACCTTCAAGAACCGCTCTATTGTTTCTGGTCAAGTCATAAACCTCTCTCATGTAAAGGAATCCTACTGTAATATTGGCTACTTTCTTAAAGCCCAAGACTTGTCAATGGTGTTTCTTCTATTTGGCTTGGAAGTTTTTAAAGACCCCATTCGTATTTTCTGCCAACCTTCCTCATTCCCTTGACAGCGGGGAACTGGAAACCCTGGTTCTGGGAACACATATTATTCTCAATGACTTTCTATTTGAGAAAGTATTTGACACCAAATTCTCAAGAACTGTCCCCTTCATGAATAGCATATGGCCAGAGAATTTTGAAGTTAGTTTTGATGAAGCAAAGAAGGACGTCTCAGATCCTGACTCACATAACCCCTTTTTTGGTCCTCTGTCTCTCATCTTTCAAAATAGAATCTTCCCCATCTTATTGCAACCACCTTTATTCCTTGAAAGGGATCTATCACTAATGTGACATGCAGAGATATGTTTGTTCTCTACTTCCTGATTAAGAAATACAAAATCATCTGGAGCTTCTGGATTCATGAATACATGATAGAAAGTGATTCTGATTCCCGTGCCTCAGTAAGTTTTCCCTAATGTCTGCTTATCACTCAAATTCTTCTTTCCTATGTAATTTACCTCTAACCGTTTCCAGTGGTATAGGTCTCTTCCACTTATGACTCAAAGACATTCGCAAGTATAGGCTATGCTTTAATAAAAAAAGAATGATGCAAAAAAAAATTCTCTCAAAAGTCGACCTGACACCTCAGGGGTAAGTAAATCCGTGTCTATTTCCATGTTCTGTGAAGATGAGGAGATTTAAGAACTTAAAGGCAGGCTCACTGCCATTAAGGAAGGAATATTTAGCATCAAGGAGTCAACTACTAAGCTGCTACAGCTGAGCAAGGAGACAGGTACTGACACAGGTAGAGTGTGACTCTCTCTCAATGGTTTCAAACAGGAAGGGGTAACGCTATTTAACAGAATGGTCTCCCAGGTTGATTCCATCAAGACTGGGTCTTTCTCCTACTCCAATGAGAATGAAGTCTCCATTCAGAACTCTTACTCCAACTTCACCAAAAGTGCAAAGAAATCCTATGACCGCTTCTGGTCAAACATGTACAACACCCTTAGTTATTTCTTAGCCAAACAATGCTAAACTCTTTTATCTCATTAGAAAGGGGGTCTGTACCTTCTCGTACTCTGAGTTGTATTAAAATACTGCACACTCCTACTCTGATGTATTTTTTATGATACTTTCTAGCATAACTTTGCATATCCCGTAATCTTTATTTTGTCATTAAATTATTTCTGCTCCTTATTTTTGTGTGCGGTTTGTGCTTTATTTTGTATCTGCTTTGTCAAAAGGGGAGAAGATAATTACATCAGTCAACAAGACATGGGGAGCTAGTCGAATACCACATCAAGAGAGTCAACTACAGCTACCAAGGCAGAAAGACAGGGGGAGCAAGCTGGCCATCTTAACAGAGAATTTAACTAATGTTTAATGTTTGTCATTACCAAAAAGGGGGAGATTGTTAGCCTCCCATGTTTAGGTATTAATAATGACAAACTAATGAGTGGATCTTTGTAGGTAAATTGGACGACTGCCAATGATAAAAGGATGTCTCACATAAGAATTGGAAGGTGTCAAATCATAACCACGGTATCCAAGATGATCATTAAAAACAAGAGCAAAAGGAAAAGCAAGCATACAAATAGGATAGTGAAAGACTGCTAATGATGGAAGGATAAAGGAACTCGGTCCAGAAATGGAAGGACATCAATTCATGGTCTGTGGTATCTATGTAAATCAATCAAAATGAGAACCAATGGAATGAGAATCTCGGTCCCAAAAGAAATCTCAAATCAGATCAATTATAGCTAAATAAGAGAAAGAAATTATCAGAAACACTCTTGGAAAAGCATCAATCACTACAGGACGAAAGAGAAGAAAATCTCATGGACATATCTAATATGTACGCAAGTTAAAGCCGCATATGGACATATCATACAGCTATATTCCTCAATCAAGGAATCAACTCAAATCCATGAATGAGATGAAACTCTTGGGTTTCTTTATGAAGACTAGCAGCCAAAGGCTATAAAAGAAGAAGACTAAAGACAAACATGGTTTACGCAACACAAAGAAAACATCAAAGTGTCTCAATCGTAGTCTCACAAGGCTTTGTAACTTTTAGTTTACAATTTTTATATAAAGAATAGGATCGAGTCAACTTTGTCACATCAACTGAAGTTGTGTGTCAAGATTTGAAGAGCAAAATAATTCTTCAAACTTGTTTCTCATCATTGTACTCAAGCCCGACATTGGAAGATCTAAAGAAACTTCAAAACCCGTGGGGACTGGAAGTAGGCACCACATTGGTGTTCCGAACTAGGATAAATCTCTGTCTTTACTTTATGTTCAATTATTTATTTGCTTAATTGTTTCAAATCTAATTTGTTTTGTGTAGTGTACTAATCTGCATGTGAGTCGACTGTGAAGAGTCAATAATCGACTCACAGAAAATTTTTTATTCACCCTCCACCCTCTTGAATTTCCCAACTCACGAGACAATTCCAAAGCAAACTTATGCATTCTAGTCCTCAAACTAGAAACCAACTCAAGAGCATACATAGATAACTGATGAAATTGTAAGAAAATTCTTTTACAAACATCCAACCTTTCCTCAAATTCACAAACTCTTCCGATTTAGCTTTCCTCAACTCCCGAGGAAAGAAGCATTCCCAGAACGCACTAGAGAATCATCCCATACGACAAAACTAGCATCTTTAACTCTCGAGTGTTCCCACTCTTTGTACCATTGTTACACCACATCTTTCAATTGATAGGAAGAAAACACAACACCTTCAACCTCCAAAGCATGCATAATCCAGAGAATCTTCTCCATTTCATCAATAAAAGGTTGAGGATCCTCCTCAATCTTAGTACCCATAAACATTGGAGGATGAAACCTCATCAGCTAGCCAACCCTTGTGGCCTCAGAAGATAGAGTGAAAGGAATAACATGCTCAAACTGAGTAGCTACCAACTGAGATAACATATGAATCGACTGACGAAACACAGCAATTATCACATCAGCCTGAGGATTTGGAGGAGGAGGAGGACTAGAGGGAACCGGTTAAACTCGAGGACAATCGGTAAATAGACCCATAGACTAGATCTGGACTCCATAAGTAGAGCATGTCCCATAAAAACTGTCCCCAGTCGAGATAGAAGGGTTTGTATGAACTTCAAATCTTCTTGGAGGTATGATCTAAAAGACAAGAAAATGGATATCAGAGAAATCCAAGACCTTAAACTCTATATCTCAAAGTAAGACAATAAGAAAGTGAAACATTCCTAAATATCTCATAGCCTCTCTCTTATAAGTGTGGAACACTACACACACATAAAAGAGACACTACCTGACACGGCTTTGTGGACACCAAACTAACCATGATCCTAAGATCTGATACCAACTTGACACGACCCGAACTAGGCCTTGTCGCAATATGCACCACAATTCCAATGAGGACGGTAGATCACCTCGCCATTCAATCCAACTAATCAACAACCATAATATAATTAATATATAACTAAGTCCACATCCCTCACATAACATAACATGCCTAAGTCCATAGTTTGTCTATACAAAGCCTCTAAAAACAATCCAAGAATATCCTATCAGGACATGCCCCCGACCAAAGCTAAAAACCAATGTCCAAGTTTAAATCAATAAAGACATAAGAAAACTCAAAACAAAAAAGTGAGCCTTTCAAAGTATGGAAGCTCACCACTTCAAGTCACCATAAGATGATCCCGAGTCTAATCACTGAGTAGGAGATGTAGGAGCATGACCAACACCTTCATCGTGTGGGGATACAATGTCGAAGATAGTTAGAGGTTGGAGCACTAGAATGTAACTCAAGGATAAGGATAAAATAGTTCCAATAATTAAAAACTATTCAACCAATACATTTAGCCAACACAACACATACATATATATTTATACCATGCCGGGGTAGGGAATAAGATTTGCATGAACTTGGAAAACATTAACCTGGGTTGTGTAGCATAACCTTCATAAAACAAGGCACCCACGGGCTATATGGTTTAAGCTTTCCCCTAGCTAGAAGGGCCCTAGTTCATGTAGCTACACGAATCAGAGAATATCTATAACTATATATGCCTATATAGGGGACTCGAACCTCCCGGCATGAACAATGTGACATAAAACTAATGTATACAACATGGGGAACACAAACCTCCCATTCAAATATTCATTTAGAGGACTCAAACTACCTAGTCATGAGACACTCGCATCGGCTAGTGCGGTTTCCACTATTAGTTCTTTGGACTTCACTTTCACGGCCCGGTTACACATCCTACATTAAAGCCTAATTTAAAACCATCATTTCACATACACAGCCATTAAGCTAATTACTTACCAAAGGCATCCCATTGGTATCGTCATACCAACCCTACTTGCAAACGTACAACAATGCCATAGTCATTATCATTTAACTTTGGGTCTCGAACCCATTGACCATACAAGCCATTAATTTAATTCAACATTAAAGACTTGAACCCATTATCAAATAGAGACATAAATCAATTTAATGTTTAGAGACTCAAACCCTATTTGCCAATCAAACCACCAAGGTTATCATTTATATTATTACATGGCCAACAAGGCCTTCACAAAATCATTTACCAACTATTTATGTTCATTAGGCCAATATCTTAATTCAAGACACGTTTCCATTTAATTTATGGTCATCAAGACCTTTACAAAATCATTCATCCTTCATTAGCATTCATTTACTAAGAATTAGTGCAAAATCCAATTCATCATGTGACTAGTTTATTCTCTTAGGTATTTTCACAAACACTTTGAGGGCATACTATTATCAAAACCAAAATCAAGGTAAACCATGACCCATTTGTTAAACCATAATCAACAAGCATCCATATGTGCAAACCATCACCAAAAACATGTATAAATACAAGCTAAACCAAGAGTAAATAATGCTAACAATATGCATCAAAATCCTCAACATTGATTTTCAAAACCACCATTCAAGAATCAAAATAAATGTTTAAAACACATGATATTTGAAAGCTAACAATGAGGGAAGAGTCACATGCCTTATTTAAGAATATTCACAGAGGGAAACTTGACCCTTGAGTCTCTAGATGAACACTAGTAGAAACCCTAGGCCTAATCTTTAAGTGAGAGTTTAGAGATAGTATTTGGAATGTTTTAATCCTTCTAAGTGAGTTAGAAGAGGCCTCAACATGTTTTAAGGCATGGGGATTTAAGGGTTTTGGGGTGGGAAATGTCCAAAATATCCTCATCTTAAAACCTAAATACTTGGTCGCTGGAGGGTATAACCCATCCTCATAAACTGTACCCTAGGTACGAGTGGTACCCTCATCACGTACCTTAGGCCTCACCTTGGACCTCAATACTGAACAACATATGACCATAAGAGACTAGGCTATATCTTATTATATGAGAAGTACCCTTAGATCCATATCTTGGTCTGAATCAACTAGACCAAACTTAGGGCATCATACGACTAGGCAATATACACATCTTACCCTAATATATGACTAGTAAGGTGTTCACTTTTACCTTATACAAAAACCAACAAAAACACACTGAATAACACATGAGAAGAGGGCTTAATCTATATCTTAGCATACGACAAGTATTCTTAAACTATACCTTGTCTAGAAACTCAAACTTAGGATATTCTATAAGGGTCCAACGCCAAGGTATTTCACATGGACATATGGAAAACAGGATGAATTGAGGCCAAATTTGTTGGTAACTCTAACTCATAAGCAAAATTCCCAATTCTCAATACAATTTGGCATGGACCAATGCATAAAGGATTGAGATTTCCTTTCTTTCCAAATATTATGACTCCTTTCATAGGAGAAACCTTCAAGAACACCCCATCACTTACTTTAAACTCCAACTCCATTTGCCTCATATCCACATTAGACATTTGATGACTTTGAGAATTCTTAAGTCTTTATCTAATCACTTTCACCTTATCTAACACTTGGTGAACCAATTCACGGCCAAACAACCTAGTCTCACCAATATTTAAACCATCCAATAGGAGACCTGCACCTTCTACCATTAAGAGCCTTAAAAAGGGTCATTTAGATACTCGAAAGATAACTATTGTTGTAAGTAAATTCAATAAGAGGAAAATGGTCAACCCAACTACCCTTAAAATCAATCACACAGGCCCTTAGTGTATCTTCTAATGTTTGAATAGTATATTTCTCTTGTCCATCTATTTGAGAGTGGAAAGCAACACTAAGGTTCACCTGAGTGCCTAAATCTTTCTGAAACAAACACCATAAATGAGAAGAGAACTCTGTACCTCAGTCTTAAATGATCGAGACCAGCACATGTAACTTAACAATCTCCTGAATAATAAACTAAGAACAATTCTCTAAGTAGTTAGTCCTCATAAGAAATAAGTAAGCAGAATTAGTAATTATCCACAATGACACACATAGAATCATACTAGTTTTGATTTCACAGAAAACCCATAAAAAATCCATATTGATCATCTCCCACTTTCACATAGGCAACTCAATCTATTGGGACATGCTATTAGGCCTTAAATGCTCCACCTTGACTTGCTGACAAACCATACACTTAGTAACAAAATTTTCCACATCTTTCTTCATATTATTTACCCAATAGATTTCCTTCAAATCATGCTATATCTTGGTTGAACCTGAATGAACTGTATATCTGGACTCATGAGGTTAGTCAAAGTCCTTTCCTGAAGCCTATCCAACTCAAGAACACACAACCTTCCTTGATATATCAAGATGTCATATACTCTAATCTCGAAAGCCATAACCTTTTGTTGACCCAAATCATTCTTGATTTGCATAAGTATAGGATACATAACCTATTTTTCTTTGACCTCAACACCAAGAGACTGCTTAACCATTTCCTGAACAACCATTCCCCTATTCTTAGAGTCTAAAAGATGAAGTCCCAAGTTAGCTAACCTATGAATATACTTTACCAACCCTCTCTTCTCCTTCTCAATGTGAGATAAGCTCCCCATAGACAACCTGCTAAGAGCATTAGCAACAAAATTAGCTTTACCTGGATAGTAGTGCAAACTCATGTCATAATTTTTATGTAACTTGAGTCACCGTATTTGCCTAAGATTTAATTCCTTATGTGTAAACGCATACCGTAAGCTTTTATGGTCTGAATAAATACCCACATACACCCTATACAAATAGGTGCCAAATCTTCAAAGTAAAGACCATAGATACCAATTCTAAATCATGAGTAGGGTAATTCCTCTCATTAACCTTATGTTGCCTAAAAGCATAGGCTACAACCTTACCATGTTATATTAAAACACAACCCAGTCCCACACGAAATTCATCACAATACACAACAAACCCATCAGTACCCTCGAGTAGGGTAAAAAAACATAGAAGTCAACTTATCCTTCAACTTCTCAAACTACCTACACAAGCTTTGGACCATAAAAACTTAACCTTTTTATGAGTTAAATTTATTAGCAGAGCAACAATAGAAAAGAAACTTAAATTTGTTAGCGGAGCAGCAATAGAAGAGAAACTCTCTACAAACTTTCTATAATACCCTGCCAATCCAAAGAAGCTCCTAATGTCAATTGGAGTCATGGATCTAGCCTACTTCTTAACTGCCTCAACTTTTTATGAATCCACCTTGATCCCCTCAATAGAAATAACATGCCCAAGAATAGTCACAACACTTAGCCAAAATTCACACTTAGAAAATTTTACATACAATTTTGGTCCTTAAGAATTTGCAACATAATTCAGAGGTGACTAGCATGATCCTCTTTACTTTTGGAGTATATCAAGATGTCATCAATGAAGACTATAAAAATGACTCCAAAAAAATGCATGAACACACGATTCATAAGATCTACGAAAGCAGCTAAAGCATTAGCCAACACAAATAACATAACAAAAACTAATAATGGCCATATCGAGTTTGAAAAGCAGTCTTGAGAATATCAACCTCCATAATTTTTAACTGGTGGTTGCCCGAACGAAATTACTTTTTAGAAACACCTAGCACCCTAAAACTGATAGAAGAGGTCATCAATCTTAGGAAAAGGATATTTATTTTTTGCTATAACCTTATTCAACTGACGATAATCTATACACATCCAAAAGGTCTCATATTTTTTTGCATGAAAAGCACAGGTGCAGCCATGGAAAAATACTAGGATGGATGAAACCCTTATCAAAGAGATCCTTCAACTTTTTCTTTAGTTCCTTTAGTTCCACCGAAGCCATCTTATAAGGAGGAATAAAAATAGGATAGATATCTGGTAGAAGATCAATCCCAAAGTTTATTTCCCTCTCAAGAGAAATTCTAAGAAGATCGTCAGGAAAAAATCATAAAATCTACTAACCACAAGGACTAATTACAAAGAGGGACTCTCAGAGTTAGAATCTTTAACCCAAACTAGATGATACAAGAACCCCTTGGAAATCAGCTTCTGAGCTCTAAGGTAGGAAATAAACTTCCTTTTGGATACAAAGGAACTTCCCTCCCATTCAATCAATAATTTATTAGGAAATTGAAAACTAACCTTTTGGGTCCTACAATCCATAGAAGCATAGCATGAATGAAGCAATTCCATCTTCAAGATTACATCCAAATCCATTATGTCAAGTTATATCAAATCCACCAATGTCTCTCTATGAAGAATGGACACCACACAACCCCTATAGATTTTTCTAGCAATAATAGAATCACCCACAAGAGTAGAAATAGAAAAGGATCGAAAATACTTTTAGGACCAAAAGCAAAATGTATAGCCATATAAGCGGACACATAAGATAGGATAAAACCTAGATAAAGAAAAAAATAAACATCACGGGAGAAGACCTGTAACATACTAGTGATAATATCTAGTGATGCCTCAGATTCCTAATGAGTAGCAAGTGTATAGAGATAATTCCAGCCATTTTCAATACTTGAAGAGGCACCCTTAGTTACAGGAGATAAAGAAGTGGAAATTGGGACCTTATTAGCTATAATGGAAACCTTAATTATAGGATAATTCCATTGTAGATGACCAGGATGACCATAGTCAAAACATAAATTCCTTTTCTCCTCACAACATCCATAGTAAAGCTATCCACCAAAATAATAAGCAGGATAAGGTAAGGTTAACTGAGCTCCACTGACCTGAGACTAGGCACCCTATGCCTTAGGACCACTTATAGCCTTAAAACAATGATCACATAAAGTCTTAGGATAAAGAGCTTTAGCTGACGAATAAGAGTTTCCCTAATTCTTCTTCTTAGTCCACTGCCTACCATCTTTCCTAATGTTTTACTGACCTGCATCCTGCTCTACATATCTAAACTTTTTGTTCTACCTTTTTCCCATCTCTACCTACTTTTTCTTCTCACCCTCTCCCTGTTATATATAAATCACCTACTTGGATATGACTATATCACTATTCAACATAGAAGTCTTACACTCAAACACCAAATCACGAGACAAACTAGAAGAAAACTTCCTTATTCTGGACCTCATATTAGACACTAACTTTAAAGCATAATGGGATAGTTGATATTTACGGCATACTCCTTAACACTCATCTTACCCTACTTCAATTTCACAAACTCTTTGATCTTATCCTTCCTCAATTCTTGAGAAAAAAAGTGATTAAGAAAAGCACTTGAAAATTCATCCCACATCGCTGGCTCAATACTGTCAACCCTTATCTCTTCTCACTTCTCATACCATTGGTAGGGCACATCCTTTAAGTAATAAAAATAAAACTCCATACCTTCTTAATCAATAGCATGCATCACCCTAAGGATCTTCTCCATCTTATTAATAAAACCTTAAGGATTCTTCTTAACCATAGAGCCTATAAAAGTTGGGGGATTTAACCTCATAAATTGTCCAAACCTAATGACCTCAGATGAATAGGCAACAAGATTAATAGAATCAAACTGACAAGACTATAATGCCACCAGTTAAGCAAGCATATGAATATACTAATAAAAATTTGCATTAGAGATATCTTTTTGAGGTGTCTGAGCATAAGTATCACTAGCTCAAGAAGCCTAGAGAGAACTACTAAAGATCGGTGGAACTCTAGGTGAGTGGTATAGCCAGGAGTAGTGATCCTAGACCAGGTATCCACTTTACAAGTAGGGTGAATTTGCTCAATATTTTCCTCAGGTAGGACAAAGGTTCCAACAAGAGTTTTTGTGACTGTCAGATCTTTGAGGAGATATGGGCTAAAATATGAGTACACTAGGAGTTAGAGAAGTTTTTTCGAAACTAGACTCTATAACCTAAAATGGAACAAAAGAAAAGAAAACATTATTTAATGTCTCATAGCCTCCCCCTTATAAGTGTGTCATACTACAAACCTATAAATGAAACTCTACTCAACACTACTTTTTGGACACCCAGCAACCCTAAACTTGGCTCTGATACCAAGATTGTCATGACATGAACCCAGGCCTGGCCAAGATGGGCATCTCAAGCCCAGCGTGGGACATAGACAAATCCCTTACCTTGAAAGCACAATAAAGATAAACATTAGAAGCTAAAAAGTCTATGAAAGATATATATAAAATCTAAAGAAAGATAAAAGTCAAAACAATACATCTAAACCATCCCAAAATTATCCACAAAAGTCTCTAAACTAGAAGTACCAACTAAACTGGGACATGCTCCTAACTATGAAAAAATAAATCTAAAAGTACTAAGGCAATAAAGAAACTGGTAAAATACCTGAGCCTTTTGAAATATGAAGGATTACTACTTCACAATTGATTAATAGATACACCAAACCACCTAATGATACACAGGAGTAACAGAAAAGTCCTTTGAAACTATATCATGAAATGATGCAGCATTCGGGGATTATTAGTGGGGCTAGCACTATTATGTAACTTAGGTATAGGGATAAAATAATCCATTTAGAAAAATCCAATCATAAACCACATATACCACAATCATATATATAGGATATTGGGATTGGGACAAGGGTTAATTGATATAATAGTTTAAACAATTATCCTAAACTATGCATCTTACTTCATCCTAAAGGCACATTTCGGCTATATATGTTTGACTCCCACTGTCGGAAAGGCCTCCAATCTATGTTAGCCATATGTAAATAAGAAAGGCTAAAGCCACTAAGGCAATAGATATCCAAAATATAATGTGTATCTAGACACATGGTCATATAGACCCCCACGTCGGCAAACATAATTTGCAGTGTTGGTCCTCCAAGACTATACCTTTATGGTGAGCTACACAATTTCCTTTATGCCTAAATTAAAATAGTTTGTACATAACCTAACCATTAACCAGGGAGTCATTTACTATGGAATTTACTATCTTGGTATCATCATACTAATTTGCGTGCAAGCTATCCCATTTATGCCAAACCAATCCAATAAACCAAATTGACTCCCAAATTCCATTTATAATCCATAACCATTTCCACCAAGGGCATTCCAAATCTATTTTATCCATTTATCTAATAATGTAATGTAATACTTTCAAAAGATAAATTAAATTATGAAAATATCCATATTCAAGATCAAGTTTCCAAATTGTATTGAGGTTAGTGCCATTATCAAGCCAAAAATTCATCAATTTTGGTTAGACCCAGGTCACCCATTTAAACCATAATCATAATGCACCAATTGAATCCCAAAACCATCAATTAGAGTAGGAATGATCCATTTAAAAGTGAATTCAAGTAACAAAACCAAAAAAGCCTTAGTCAAATTTCAAATCCATCAATTCAAAACACATGAATGATGAATAAATTTAGGACATAATGTAAAATTCAAGTGAAGGAAAGAGAAATAAGCCTGAAATATAGAAGAAATTAAAGAGAATTCAAAGTTTAGAGCCTGAATGGTGAATTTCTTGTAAAACCCTTAAACTTTCTTAGGTTTGGAGTTAAAGAGAAAAAGTGTAGTGCTTTGATTTTGATAATTGAAGGAAAAATGGTTAATTTGTTGTTTTAATGTTGTGTAAGGGGTAAAGGACCAAAAAGCCCCTTACCCAAGTGAAAAAACAAAAATTGGAAGAAGATTACACAGTAGTATGACACGCCACTATCACAGTGTACACAATATGTGACGCTCTTATCGTGGAAGCTAAGTAGCATGTCATGCTACTATTATAGATACTCACTTTTATGGGGTCCCAAATTGGTCCCGAACCCCTTCCTAAAATTTTAAAACTTTCCCAAAACACCCTTTTAACATACCTTATCATCATTTAAATCAAAAATTAATGTTAAGCACCTGGGAGGGTCAAAAATAAAATGATCAAAGTTTTATAAGGTCTTACAACATTTGAATCTATCTTAAAAGGTTATAAGATATCTTTAGAAAACCTTTCTTATTTTTTTCTTATCATATGGATATTTCATACCTTGTGTTCTAAGTCATATTTCACTCTTTTTTGTGCAGATGGTAAGGACTAGATTCAGTGAGACTAGATATTTAGATCCATTATCTAAGGAGAAAGTCCAATATAGTAGAAGAGTTGCGATTTATGGTCAAGCTCAATATGGAGATCAAGAATGAGGATCTACCCAATCTAGAGATAGCTTTAGAGGACTTTTCCCAAATCCTTAAGTTGAGCATATAAGAGTTGTAGGACCTACTCTGGTCCTGCAAAGTTCTTCTACCCCAGTCTTGGATGGGTTGTTGATTTAGTTGTTGACCCATTTAGGGAGTGCTCCTATGAGTACATTTGTTGTTTCTTTAAATCTGAGTATTGTACCTCTATCTATGCTAGAGTCTACTTATGATGTTTCTCTAGTTTTGAGTATAGATCCTCCTATTATGCCGATATTTGTATATGGTAATCTACAGACTCTGAGTATAATTTCTCCTTTAGTGTCATCATTTGAGTTTGTTATTTTGAGTTTTGAAGTTCAGCCTTCTTCTATAATTCCTTCTCATATGGGTTCTCTGCCAGCCAAATTTACTATGCCTCCTATTATTGTAAGTGCAGCAATATCTTCTGAGGATTAGAAGAGGTTTGAGATATTAAATCATTTGGGTACTCCTAGGTCTAATGGTATTGTAGGCGAGGATGCCTATGAATATTTGATGGATTTTCGTGAAAGTTGCATAACCTTGGTTTGTTGAGTCGAATGGGGTTGATTATATTAGTTACTAGTTGAGAGATTCAACCAGTTATTGGTGGAGGTCCCTTATTAGTTGTTAACCTCTTGATTTGCTAAAGATGACTTAGGATTAGTTTATAGAGGCCTTTTTACAGAGATTTATGCTTTTTATTTTGAGTGATCAAATGAAAGATGAGTTTGATCACTTGGATCAGGGCTCTATGACTATTGCATAGTATGAGGCATGATTCCATGCATTGTCTAGTTATTCTTATACCAGTATTGCCACCAAGTTTGAGAAGATTTGGAAGTTTTTGAAGGGTTTGGATGTTTCTTTTCAGCTTGCTATGACTCAGATGGTAATGTATGGTGCATTATTTCAAAGTATTGTAGATCATGCTAAGATGACTAAGGATATTCTTCTAGCTTCTTAAGGAGGCATAAAGAGAGTGCTCTATCTGGGTAAGTTCAGAGGTTATACTTCTCAAGGTATAGATTTTAGAGGCTTCTATAGGTATCATGGTAGACCAATACAAGTATCCTTATAGAGTTCAGGTAGTAGATCTTTTGGTTCGTTAAATTTAGGTAGTCGTACTTGTTTAGCCCTACCTTTTTCCATTGAGTTGAGCAACAGGATTTACTATATATGTGATGAGACTAGCCATTTGGCCAAAGATTGTCCCTGCTATATTTTCAAAGCTACTCCTATATCAACTATGAGAGGTAGAGGTTCTACTAGGGGTGCGAGAGGAAAAGGTAGTGGTGCCCGTAGTGGTGATCGAGGGACTACCCAATTAGGTGATAGATGTGGTCAGTGCTATTCTATAATTGCTAGGCTAGAGACAAAGGACTTCAATAGTGTCATATAGGTATCGTACCTATTTGTTTTAGATATGCATCTATATTATTTGATCTGGGTTCAAATTTTTCATATGCGTCTGCATATTTTTTTGGGTTTTGATTCTACTTGTGAGCCTCATGATGTGCCTATTCGCGTATCTATATTTGTATAAAACTCTTTAGTGGTGGATCAAATGTACCAATCTTATGTTGTGACTTTTACTGGTCATAAGACCTGTTAGATCTAATTATGTTATGTATGGTAGATTTTGATGTCATCTTCAGTATGGATTGGTTAGCTCCTTATTATGTTGTCTTAGACTGTTATGCTAAGACCGTGACCTTAGGTTTGCAAAGTGTACCAAGGATAGCTTGGAAAGATATGGTTCATTTGGGTCCCAAGAGAGTTATATCTTTTCTTTAGGTTTGTTACTTGGTTGAGAGAGGTTGTTTGTCTTATTTGGCTCATATTTGTAATACTAATCTTGCTTCACCTCCTTGTTTGGATTATGGTCATGTTGTTTGTGAGTTTGTGGATATTTTTTCCTACGAATTTGCCTAGTATAACTCCAGATCATGATATTGACTAAACTATTGATATTGAGTTAGGCACCAAGCCTATTTCTATTCTTTCTTATAGGATGGCCCCAATAGAGTTAAAAAAAATTAAAGGACCAGTTGTAGGAGTTGTTGGATAAGGAATTTATCTAACCTAGTACATCACCTTGGGGTGTACCTGTATTTGTTTATAAAGGAAAAAGAAGGGTATATCCATTTATGTCTTGATTATTGGTAATTGAGCAAGGTGTCAATTAAGAATAAGTATCTTCTTCCTCGTATTAATGATTTGTTCAATCATCTTTAAGGTGCTTTAGTGTTTACAAAGATTAATTTAAGGCTCGGGTATACCAGTTAAGGATTAAAGCTTTAGATATTTTGAAGATATCTCTTTAGACTCAGTATGATCATTATGAGTTATTTGTCATGTCCTTTGGGTTGACCAAGGCCCCAGCCACATTCATGGAGTTGATGAACTAGGTATTTTGATTGTTCCTTGATTATTTTATCATTGTATTTATAGATAATATCTTAGTTTATTCCATGAGTTAGGTTGATCATAAGGAGTATTTTTAGATTGCTCTTTAGAGATTGAGGGATAAAAAGTTGTATGCTAAGTTTTCTAAGAGTGAGTTTTGGTTGGAGTTTGTATGTTTCTTGAGTCATGTGGTGACCAAGGATGGTATTATGATCTATCTGACCAAGATTACAGTAGTTTGTGATTGGGCTAGGCCTACTTCTCCTACCGAGATTTGGAGTTTTATTAGTTTTATAGGCTACTATTGACGTTTTCTTGAGGGTTTTTCATTTATTGAAGCTTCATTGACCAAGTTGACTCAAAAGAAGATTTCTTTTCAGTAGTCTTATACTTGTGATGCAAGCTTTCAAAAGCTCAAGGATTTGTTGACTTCAGCTCCTATCTTGACTTTTCCCAAAAAAGGATTGGGTTTCACCGTCTTCTATGATGGTTTTGGTGTTAAGTTAGTTAATGTGTTGATGTAGGAAGGTAAAGTGATTATTATACTTTTCGTCAGTTGAAGCCCTATGAGAGGAATTACCCTTTCCATGATTTGGAGTTATGTGCTGTTATTTTTTAAGTTATGGAGGCACTACTTGTAAGGAGTCCATTGTGAAATTTTTTCTCGAATCATCGTAACCTTTAATATTTCTTCACCCAGTTAGATCTTAATATGAGGCATCATTATTAGCATGGGTTTCTTAAGATATGACTTGGCAATTCTCTATCATTTTGGCAAAGCTACTATAGTTGTGGATTCCTAGAGTCAGAAGTAGGCTAGCATTGGTAGCTTGCCACATCTTTTGACTCAAGAGAGAATTTTGGCTTTAAAGGTTCAGTCTTTGGCTAAGAAAATGGTTAGACTTGATATTTCTATACTATTTTAGCATTTGCGGAGGCTAGGTCTTCCTTGATGGAGCAAATTTGGGCTTATCAGTTTTATGATATTGGGGTAAAAGTGTTTTGAGATAAGGTGTTGGGTGGTGAGGCTAAAAGAGCCTTGCTTGATTCAGATGGTGTATTGAGAATTCAAGGCCGAGTTTGTGTGTCGAGAGTGGATGATTGGATTAGATTGATTTTAGAGAAGACTTATTGTTCCAAGTATTCTATTTATTTTGGAGCGACTAAGATGTACCGTGATTTAAGACAACATTACTAGTATGATGGCATGAGGAAGGATGTAGTAGATTTTGTAGCTCGTTGTTTATGTTTCTAGTTGGTGAAGGTCGAGCATTTACGACATGGTTATTTTCTTTAGAGGTTACCTATTCTTGAGTAAAAATAAGAATGGATCCCTACAGACTTTGTGACCAAGTTTCCTCAAACTTCTCATAGTTCTAATAGTATTTGGGTTATCATGGATCGGTTGACCAAATTTGCTTATTTCATTCTAGTTCAGTGTTGAGAGATTGTCATGTATCTATATTTGTAAGATAGTTCGTCTTTATGGTGTTCCAGTGTCTATCATCTCTAATCGAGGTTTAGTGTTCACATCTCACTTTTGGAAGAACTTTCAGAAGAAGTTGGGTACCCGAGTTGATCTTAGTATAATATTTCACCTCCAGATCAATGGTCAATTGGATCATACTATTCAAGCTTTTGATTATATGCTCCACGCTTGTGTGATAGACTTTAGAGGTTAGTGGGGGTAATAACTAGCTTTGGCGGAGTTTGAAAATAATAAGTTTTCATTCCAGTACTGATATGGCTCAGTTTGACAATTTGTATGGTAGGTATTTTCGCTCTCCAGTTAGTTGGTTTTATGTTTCTAAGATTAGATCTCAAGGTATGGACTTGCTTCATGAGTCTTTGGATAGAGTTTGGGTTATTCAGGATAGACTTTCAGAGGCTCAGAGTTGGCAGAAGTGCTATGCGGAACATAGACTTTGTACCTTGAGATTCAGTATTAGTAATCATGTCTTTTTTTGTATTTCATCCATGAAGGGTGTAATGAGGTTTTGGAAGAGGAGTAAGCTTTGCCCTAGGTATATTAAACCTTTTGAGATCCTTTGGACTATGGCTGATGTGTCCTATGAGTTAGCATTTTTTCCAGATTTATTAGTTGCTCATCTAATATTTTAGCTTTCTATGCTTCGGCATTACATTCCAGAAAAGTCCCATGTCATTCGTAAGGATTCAGTATAGTTAAATGAGAGATTGTCTTTTGTTGAAGAGCATGTCTCCATTCTAGGTAGGGATTTTAGATGGTTGTGTTCTAGAGTTATTCCAATGGTTAAGGTCTAGTGGAGACACCGACCTATGGATGAGTCTACTTGGGAGGTCGAGTCTAAGATATGTAGTAGTTATCTCAAACTTTTTGTTGATTCAGGTATTTTCCATACCTTTAGTTTGGCGACAAACTAAATTTTTAGTGGTGGATGATATAATGACCTGATTTTTGGTAATTTGTGTGCAATATTTGTTTTTGTGTGATTTGACCATTTTACCCCTCCCTAAGGTTGCACTATCGTGTTTCTGGGGGTGTGGGGATGTTTGGCATGGTTCACAATGAATTTTGGTGTGATTTATGCAAGATTATGATATTTAATGGTCTTAATGGCTTACTAGTTGACTTTGATCAACAACTTTTCTTTTACGCGTTGGATGACAAAATAAACTGTGCTAGTAGATCCAGAATGTTGATTTTAGGTTGGTAATATGGCTGCCATTTTTAAGTCTTTTATATCTCATTTTGATCCTCCGTTGGAAAAATTGAAAAATTGGGTTTCGAGGGTCAATTTTATGAGAATGATATTTTTTTGGAAAATCTAATATCACTATTGAGTTTAGAGAATCGAATTTAGTGGGGTAGCATAGTTCGTTTGCATACTTTGGATTCTGAATAAACCTTAAAGGGTCTGCGGAGATTTGAAATTCTCCAAGTCTCCAGCTGGTACACCACTCAACTAGTGCTCTCGCCTAAGCGATGTTTTGGTCGCTTAGGCGACATTGGCATGCTAGTTGCCTGTTGCTTAAAAGAAAGCCAAGCGACGTACGCGATAAGGCGGGTTTCACTTAAGTAATGCCTTGTCACTTAAGCGATAGCTGCCTAAGCGACTGGGAAGTTGCTTTCATGATGCCTGGGTAGTTTATTTTCCCTTTTAGAGATTTTTACACCATTTTTGAGACTTAGATCTTGGGAATCGAGTTTTTGGGTATTTACTTTTATTTCTAAGCTTGGGTAAGTGTCAAAATCCTATTTCAACTACCTTTCTTCGATTGTACTATTTAAATCTTATTTAAACTCGAATATAAAGATGGAGTTTTGGGACATTATCCCAAAAGGCCCAAATTATCATTTTTTTTATTTAAACTCCAATTTCACTCCATTTTCACTTGGGTTTCCTTCTATAAGTTCCTTTAATCTTGGGAAGAATTTTCTTGGACAAATATTCTAGTCTTACCCTTCTTTTACAAAAACTCATTTCGGGGGTCTATTTTGACCCCAATTCGAAAGTGGGTCATATGAATATTGTTGACTTTCTTTTGACGTGTAGATTTTATGTTTATATGTTTTAGTTTATGTTAGGTTCATTCGTGAGGGGAAAGCTCTGGATTGAAGGCTTTTGGAATTAGTTTTCGTCATTCAAGGTAGGTTATCGCTTAACTTTCTTCAGACTTGGTTGGATAGTTAATAATAATGTAAAAGCATGTTATGGATATGGGGTTGTATCGTGGAAAATGTATTTAGGTGATTTCTTTTCCCGTGGTGGCATACGTGGATAATATTAGGTAATTTTGAGACATTATTTCCTATATATGATCGTACGGGGTCTTATATGCTGTTGTTGGCTTGCCATTAATATATGTGGGTTTGATTGCACTCATTTTGGTGATAAAAAGCCTAGATTTTGGGAGTTATGTGGAATCAATGACTTTTTCCTACATATTTCACTTGATGATTTCTTGATAATTTTGGATCGTGGATGGTTGGTTGATTTGTGTGAATTTTGGCTTACCTTGTTGGTATATTGGTTGGATATTGAATATTCTCATTTTGGTTGGTTGTGAGTATTATATCCTTATATCAATTCATTTATGAAACATTTGTACTAATACCGTGGAAATACTGGAAACACTGCTTATTTGATAGAAAATATGACATCTTTAAAATCCTCTACCGATATATATGGCGGAGTGGAGTTATGGATATTTGTATAGATATTTGTTGTATATGGATTGACGAACCCCTCATGGATTCTACCTCAAGAGCACAGCTCGGTAGGTGTATATGGAGGTTGCGGGACGACATCGTGCATCCCATCATCATTATCATCCTCTTCATTGCATTCCATATATTTTTCTTATTATGATATTATATTTATGTTCTTGATATGATATTTTTCCATTTGTTCTATCTTATTATAATTATATTGGTGTATGTGTATATTTTTTCTTCTTTCCCCTACCTGTATTTGTTATATGTGTATATACTAGGACTGTTAGTAGAGACAGAGTGGGCTACCATTTCGAATATTTTCTGATTGCAGGTGATATGCCTATAGTTTTTCTTTATATATTTTTTTCTACTTTACTCAGTCGACCTATGATACCTATTAAGTACAAGTGGACCGTACTCATTCTTACTACACCCTTTTAGTGTACGAGTACGCCACGCAGATAGCTTATTCAGGCGATATTTGGAGTATGTTCAAGGAAAAGGACGCCCTATGCTTTAGGAGTTGGCCTACTACCTCTTGTGGTCAATTTTCATGTCTTATTTAGTATTCTGAGATAGATTTTGATCCTTTTTGGAATATCGTTGTGTCTTTGACATATAAGATATATTCTGTAGTTCTTACACTGTGACACCAGGTTTAGGAATATTGTAAGATATCTTTGGTTGTGTACCTGTCATTTCTACTATATATATGTGTGGTTCGACTTTGTTCTAAGAGTCTTGCCTTGGGTTATGTATTATCTTTCATTCTATCTTAGTTTGGATGATAGGTTTACTTGTCAAGGCATACCTTGACAACTGTCATCATGACCATTGATTTTTGGGTCTTGACACAAATATCTTTAAACTTTGCATACTCATTTCTCTCTCAAATTTTATTTTAATTTTTTTTTTTACTTTTTGTTTTTTCTTAATTTGAATTCTTTTTTTAATTCATTTGTCTCAACCTTTATTCTTCTTTTACTTTTTTTCTCTTTTTTTTCTCAAACATTATCTATTTCTTTCTCTTTTTTTCTTTTTTTGATTTATTTGTCTCAATCTTTATTCTTTTATTTTTTGTTTTTATCATTTCTCTTTTTTTTATTTTTTATTTTTTGCAAAAATTATTTTTATTTTTTTCTTCTCATATTTTTTCTCAATATTTATTTTTTCTTTTTTTTTTTTGTTTTTTATTCTTCTCTTTTTTCTTAAACTTTATCTTTTTTTATTCTCTTTTTTCTTGTTTTCTCAATCTTTTTTTTTTGCTTTTCTCTATTTTCTTTCTTCTTCTTTTTCTTTTTTCTCAACTTCTATTATATTTTGCTAATAAATAGAAAGTTGGATAATTCGCAAATAAATCTTCTTTTTTTACATCAAAGTAAATTTAAGGGCATGACTTGTTATTTGAAATTCCTTTGGGATAATTCTTGCCTCTAAGGCAAAAGTTATAAAACATCTCATAAAATTGACACAATGTGGTGGTTTCAAGTCTTACTTGTTACATAACTTATTGTTTGAAAATTCTTGAGTTGTGTTTCCTCTATGACAAGAGTTATAGAATATCTCATAAATCAAGATACAATGTGGTAGTGTCAACACTTTTTCATTGGGCATAACTTATTTTTTTAGGAGGTTCTTGGGCTAAGTCTTGTCTCAGAGGCAAGGCCAATAGAGCATCACATAAATCAAGGTACAGTATGGTAGTTTCAACTCTTATCCATATGATGTAACTTGTGGTCTAAGTCTTGCCTATAAGACATGAGTTCTAGAAAATCTCATAAATTAAGACACGATGTAGCAATGTCAACTTTTGCACATGGGGCATAACTTGTTGTTTGAAAGTCCTTGAACTAAGTCGTGCCTCCACGAAAAGAGTTACAGAACATCTCATAAATCAAGAAATAATATGGTAGTGTGAACTCTTACCCATGGGGCATAATCTATTATTTGAAAGTCCTTGATTTATAAGACATCTCATAATTTAAGACATGATGTGGAAGTATCAACTCTTACTCATGGGCGTAACTTATTATTTAAATATTTTTGGTCTAAGTCTTACCTCTAAGGCAAAAGTTATAGAGCATCTCATAAATCAAAACATAATGTGGTAGTGTCAACTCTTACCCTTGGGGTGTAACTTATTTTTTGAAAGTCCTTAGGTCAACTTTTGTCTCTAAAGTAATAGTTATAAAGCATCTCATAAATCAAAATGTAATGTGATAGTGTCAACTCTTACCTATGGGGCGTAACTTGTTGTTTGAAAGTCCTTGAGTTAAGTTTTTCCTCTAAGGCAAGAGTTATAGAACATCTCGTATATTAAAACACAATGTGGTAGTGTCAACTCTTGCCCATGGGGCATAACTTATGGCTTGAAAGTCTTTGGTCTAAGTCTTGCCTCTAAGAAAAGAGTTATAGAGCATTTCATAAGTAAAAAATACAATGAGGTAGTGTTGCCTCTTGCCCAATTTATGTAACTTGTTATTTGAAAATCCTTGCGATAAGTTGTGCCTCTAAGACTAGATGTAGAACTTCTCATAGATCAAGACATAACGTGGTGATGTCAACTCTTTCCCGTGGGACATAACTTTTTGTTTGAAAATTCTTGAGCCAGTTCTTGCCTCTACGGTAAGAGTCATGGAACATCTCATAACTCAAAACACAATGTGGTAGTCTCAACTCTTGCTCATGAATGTAAATTGTTGTTTGAAAATCCTAAGTCTTGTCTCTAAGGCAAGATTTATAGAACATACAATAAATCAAGATACAATTTGGTAGTTTCAACTCTTGCCCATGGGGCGTAACTTGTTGTTTGGAGGGAATCAAAGAAAAGAAAATAATTAAAGTTGTGGAAAAAAATAAAGAAAGATATTTAAAACAAAAATAAAAATCAAAGAAAATAAAAAGACAAAAAAAAATATAGAAGTTAAGAGGATAAAAGAGAAAAATAAAGGTTGAGAAAAAAAAGGTTGAGAAAACTTAAAAAAGAAAAAAAAAGAGAAAATAAAAAATAAAAACCAAAGAAAGAAAAAAGAGATTTTTCTTTTAAAAAAAAAAAAGTTAAAGAGGAGAAAGGGAAAATAAGTAAGGGTTGAGAAAAACTAAATAGGAAAAAAAGAGAAAGGAAAAAATAAAAATTAAAGTAAAATAAAAGATTAAAGTTGAGAAGAGAAAATGGGAAAAAAGTAAGAATTGAGAAAAACTAAAAAAAAATAAAGAACCTAAGGGAGAAGAAAAAATAAAAATTAAAGTAAAATAAAATAGAAAAAAAAAGTTGAAAGATAAATAAGTATGGAGTTGTTTAGAAATATTTGAGATATAGAGGGACAAATAGATAATTGTTCTATTTACAAAAAGAAGGGAGGCTGCTTTTGTAAACTTTTCTTATGTGGACAAAAAAGCAAAGCCACCCACTATAGAAGCAATTTATGTAGTTTACCCCCCAATTATATTAAGCCCAGATCCATTTTATCATCGATTTCATACCCTCGGATATTGAATGTTCAACCGAATTCAATGTCTTCACAGATGCCAAAGAAAATATGCATCATTTTAAATGAAATGAGCAAACTCAAGAAACGGAGTAAGACAACAAATTAAACACCACTAGTAATATTAAATTCATCCGACTTCTCCATGCAATATCAACCTTGATATATTAATCAAAATTTAAGTACGAATTGTACATTAATTGATACTTTCAAACCATGAGCAAAGCTGATTTTCTGCAATATGAGGAGCTTTACGGAGAATTTCAAACAAGACCCATCGATTTTCATTGCTCTTCCTCTTACTCTCTGGATTGAAACGTATGTGTTTATGGAAGAGATAAGATAATAAAATTGGAATCGAAGGGAGTCAGTGATGTTGTTAATAGAGAATTCATCATTAATGGGATGTTCATGGTAGTGGAAATGGAAGAGGATGGAGGAGTTTTGAGAGATGGAGAATTAGAATCAGGAGGTGAGTGTTAATAGAGGGAATGGTGAAACGGTGAAAAATATCAAGAAGATAGATGAATATTCTATTGTTATTGGAAGAAATTAGAGAATGTCTTCACTGGAAAAATAAAAAATTAGAGGAGTTCGATGTATATGTGTCGATAGAGGAGGCCCAAAAATCGTGAGAGTGCAAAGAGAGAAATAAGCATTGGAGCATCAAGTGCTTAGAAGGTGATGTAGGTCACTTTTTTTTTTGGAAATCTTAGGGAGAGGTCATTTATTGTGTGTGGTGAGGTAAATTATAGCATAGTATTTTATTATTTTATTTGATTTTGGCAAGATTAAAATTGTGTAAACAGTGTAACCTAATGGTGTGAGCATGCGGGTATTATAACATAACAAATCTTGGTAGACAAAAAAATAAAAACCAAATCAAAAATAAAAATATTATTCAGGATAAATAAAACTTTGCCAAGTGGAACTTTCTAATTGGTTCCTATTAATACAAGAAAATGATATAAAACTTGAGAGGGTCAAAAATTAGTATCTACAACAACATAGGAGTATTTTTTGAATAAGGCATCCAAGAAACATCTCAGATTCTCCTTCTTACTTTCCATAGATGTCTTAGGAACCCCCCTTTTAACTCTGATTTTGCTACAAAATCTGCTATCAGCTATGCATCTAAACTTGATCTAACTTTATAATACCAATCTCCAATCTTATTTGTTAATTTTCTTTTCTCTTCTTCTTTTTTTAATTTCGTCAAATAATAATTATTGGAAATATCTATTAGGCCGATTCTACCTATAAGGGGTGCTAATTAGGCAATTAGCTTGTCATCCGTCTTAACCTTAGATTTCAATAGATAAATACACCATTATAGGTGCAGTGAAAACAAGTTTTTCCATATGAGATGATAACTAGGGTTTACAACGGGGAAAATCCTTTAGGTTATGGAGTAAGGGAGTTCATCTTCTCTGTGAGGAATTCCAATAGTCGATGACACGAGTTGGGATCATTGCAGATCTGCTTCCACTATGGATAAACCCATAAGTTTCCTAAAAAAGTAACGACGATTCAAATACTACAATTACAAAATAAAGTATCTTCTTTCAATCAGCCCAATCTTTTAAGTTTTTCACAAATATGAGAATATAGATAAAGTTTATGGAGGAAATCTTCTTTCCTTATACTTCAAATTACCATGGAATTGTTTGTCCGAAATCATTTCAAATAATGACTACTTAAATTATTTATGTTATATTTATTCTTGAAATTTTTTTCACCCTCTTTTGGTAATAGTTGTATATAGTAATGATCATCTTTCATCTTTTTATTTCTTGTACGACTTATGTATCGTTTATATTGCAATTAAAAATCCCTTTTGAGAAAACCAAAAGTAGTATGAGAAAACATTAAGCTACCATATAAAATCTTATAAGTTATTACAAATATTTGATGATAGTATGAAGTAACGTTGACCAATATATGAGTAAACATTAAACCATTCTAACATTGTATCGCAATGTACTTTCAAATACTATATTTATTTCCTAGTTGATCAAACTTGTAAAATCATCTTTATTTTGAAAAATACAAAACATGTAAACAGACGCTCAAACTTGGCCTAGACAGACAAGTAAGAACTCTAACTATGACAGTGCATATCTAGACATGTCAACTCGTCTCTAGTGTGTCAATTGAACACTCCAACTTAAAAAATAATCATCTACAGACCTCTAAAATTTTTGTGTCACATCAACATTGGATTTTTGTGAGACAGTTTAGGGATGCATTAGAGTGTTTAGTTTTCATTTGAAACCAAGTTAAGGTGTTTAGATGTGTACTTTCGAAGTTGAAGTGCTTACTTTCTAGATGAGTCCAAGTCTGAGTGCCAGTTTATGAATTATACCTTTAAAAAAGTTCTTTATTTAAATACACTTTTCAAACAAGTACTCTTAGTGAGAAGTAATTTGTATTTAGCTTCCAAGAAAGGCTTGCTCAAGTGGTTAAAGCCTCTACCATCAACCGATAGATTGAGGATTCGAGTCATGGTGGATGGTAAGTGGGAATGTTGGAGTATATATCATTAACCAAGTGTTTAGATATGGTATAATCTGATAATTGTGAAATTTAAATATCTTAGTGGAAAATTGTTGGGATATATACAATTCATAATGCATTTAGATATGGTATGTTCTAACAATTACTTTGGTTAAAAGTCTAAGTGGGAGATTATTAAGATTGAGGTATATATCATTAACCATGCATTTAGATATGATCTATTCTAACAATTACTATGGTAAAAAGTCTAAGTAGGAGATTGTTGGGATATATACTTTTTAACATGTGTTTAGATATAGTACTTATTATAGAATAATTATTTATTTAAATTTAATAAAGAATTACATAGATCATATATTTGACTATATGTCCATTTACTTATATAGTAGATGATTTTGTGTGTAGAGATTAAAATATACATGAAAAATTAAATCATCAGTTCTTATAAGTATAAATATTATATTTAAAATCAAAAATGAAATTGGACAAATATTTTGATGATTGTAGCACAAGATTAAATATAATCTAATCTTGATTATGGGAGTAGTTATATTTTAAATTCTTATGCTAGTACAATTGGTGTATAGTGAACGGACCTAGTAGAGATGATTGTTTATGTTCTAAATATTTATAAACAACTTCTTGATATACACGGAAGATTAAATCATCAGTTTTTATAAGCATAAATATTATAATCAAAATCAAAGATGAAATTGGACAAATATATTGATGATTGTAGCACATGGTTAAATATAATCTAATCTTGATTATGGGAGTGGTTATATTTCAACTTCTTATGCTAATACAATTTGTGTATAGTGAACGTACCTAGTAGAGATGATTGTTTATGTTCTAAATATTTATAAACAACTTTTTTAAATCATTAAATGAACTTATAATCTTAATCTTAGCGTAATTAATATGGTCAATATCATTTATTTGTGGTTTAATCTATCAAATGGTGAAACTCTTTCAAGGATTAAAATATTTAGATAGGTTGAATGATGATAAATGACATTTGTAATAGTTGGTAAAATCCATGTCTCAACCTTGAGACTGCGATACCGCTTTATAATATCTTATAAGTTTTCATGTGAAAAATCTACAGGTAGATTTGTATCTGTCACATGAAATAAATTAAGCATAAGAATAAAGTATTAAATTAATCAATGAATTAAATATTCAAAAATTTATTCAATTGATTGATATATGTAATAGTAATATGAGGAGTTAAATCAGATTTAATGAATGATTTTAAAATTATAATGAGGGTGCAATTATGAATTTTTAGTGGAATAATCTATAATTTATTATGGTAGGTTCATTCATTAATTTTGTAAATCAATACCATAATTGAAAGTCTCGTTAATTAAATTTGTGGTCTTTGCTCAGACTGAATAATTAAGAATTAAGTGAAATTTGTTTCTTGGTATAAAGGAAAGACCTAACAGGTTTGACAAATAGTTTAAAACTCTAATACTTGTGCATATATAAGGGGGTCTTATTTAATCATAGAAGAAAGGATTTTCCTTTGTTCTTCCATGACAGATGTCCACACGAATTTTGGTTATCTCAATACTATTCAGGTCACATAGCAAAAGACAATAGATATGGAAGATAATTGTGTGGATGGTCCTTGGTTGTGTTTGAAGGTTCAATTTGCGTTCGTGGTCAAACTTATAGAGATAAGTATCATTAATTTTATCTCTCATTAAAATCTATAATTATGTATCATCTATATTACATTCAAGTTATCCTACTTATTTGTTTTTGATGCTTTTGCCTATTTTCTAATTATTAGAAAACAATAATACGCGTGGAAGCAAATAACCAGAATCACTTACATGTAATATAAACGACATGTAATAATAGATTTTGATCAAATATAAAATCAATATTTATATTTTGAAGCCTGACCAGAAATTCAAATTAAACCTTTAATCATGAGCAAGGACCGTCTACGTAATCATCTTCTTGATCTATGGTCTTTTGCTATGTGACCCAAATAGTATCAAAATAAGCAAAATTTGTTTGGGTAAATTTTTCATGGAAGAACACAGGAAAAACCTTGCATCTTTGATTAAATAAGATCCTCTTATATAGACACAAGTATTGGGAGTTTCAACCCTTTCCCAAACTTGCTAGTGTTTCTTTCCACTAAGAAACAAATTTCATTTAATTCCTAATTATTCGGTCACAACAGGGACCACATATTTAATTAATGATACTTTCAATTATGGTATTAATTTACAAAATGAATGATTAACATACCATAATAAATTTTGGATTATTCCACTAAAAATCCACAATCACACTCTTTGAAATAATTTCAATATCACTCATTAAATCTTATTTAACTCTCATGTTAAATTTACAGATACCAATCAATTGAATTAAATTTTTAAATATTTAATTTATTGATTAATTTAATTCTTTTTTCTTACACTTAACTTATTTCATGTGATGGATATAAAATACACCCACAAGATTAAAGGTTATCATCAATCTCAAGGCTGAGATATGAATTCCATCAACTAATCATTATTTTGCAGATGACGTTTGTCATCATCCAATCTATCGAGAATATTTTAACCCCTGAAAGAATTTAACCATTTGATAGATCAAAACAACAAATCAATGACATTGATCGTAATAATTATATCAAGATTAAAGAGTGTAAGTTCAATTAATGATCTAGAGAAGTTTTTTTTGTAATTATTCAAAACATAAACAATTATCTCTACTTGGTACATTCAATTCATAGAGTGTACTAACACAAGCAGTTGGAATATGACCACTTTCATAATAAAGATTAGATTATATTTACTCTTGTGCTACAATCATCATAATTTGAGTCCAGCTTCATCTTTGATTGTGAACATAATCTTTATACTTATAATAATTGATGATTTAATCTTATGTATATAAGCTAAACTTTATACATAAAATCATCAATTATATAAGTAAATGGACTATTGTAATACCCCGCATGTTTCTAATCCTGTGATTCATACTTGAGTACATGACTTACAATGAATATCCTAGTGATAGGATAGCTTATGATGCATTAAGCATGTTCATATGAGTCACTTAAGGTAATGCAATCTAAGAGTTTTTGAATCCATCAAGTTTTTTTGCAAGGGTCATGTTTTAATGAGTATAACTCGATGTTAATATGGTATTTTGGCTGATTTAGAACCACCAAATTGTAGATAATCGAATTATCTTTCCAACGATACCAATTTTGCCTTAATCCAATACCTGAACAAAAAGTTATGCTCATTTTCGTGAGAGACAGTAAGCATAGGCGATTGGTTAGGCGCCGCCTAACCCAAGCATAGGCGATTGGTTAGGTGCTGCCCAACCCAAGCATAGGTGATCACTTGGGCGCCACCTAAGTAAATTCCAGGTGTCAAAAACACTCCGTCTTGAGTTATTTTAAAGGTAATTAAGTCTTTAAATACTCCTTACACTTCCCTAAACTTAACCCTACAAAATATATATCTTCTAAACATACTGCAACCCTATTTTCATCTCAAAGCTCATCATCCAAGAGCACTAAAGGAGAAAAACAACTAGGGTTGCATAATTAAGCTTGAAGATCCGATTTCAAGGAAATTCCTCCGTTAATCATCAAGAATCTTCCTTCTAAGGTATGCGTAGTGTTCATCCACGGATTCCTTTCGTCCGTGGAGTTCAAGAATCAATCTTTAAAATACAAAATCTTAGTTGATTGTGGTGATATGATCATACCCATATTGATGCTTGATTGTTTTCCTCTTTTTCATTATAAAGTATGATTTCTATATTGTTGGGTGTTGATGATCATGTTGTTGGTATTGGGTGATTCCCAAGGTGGAATCTTTATATGTTTTTGTGAATTCATGATATCATATGAGTTGGAAGCATGTAAATTTAGTTGTTCCTGATGTATAATTTGATGAATTCACCTATGCTTAAGATGTGCATGTAAGGTGTTTGATAAAATGCCTAAGGAACTAGAAATCATGCAATATAGCTAAATTGTGATTAAGTGAAAGATTAATGATATGACCTTACATTCCAATGACTTCTATGTTGTTAATGTGCCTTGTAAATATTGTTGGAATACCCATGAACTATTCTTATGAGATTATGCTATGTTTACTTGCAAATCCTACTTATGAACAAGATGCATGATAACCATGCAATCCACATGAACTTTCATGCTATTAGTATGTGTTGCCAGTATGATTATGCAATAAACATGATATTAAGATTGTGCAAGTACTTCCATGTGATATGAAATCCTTTCCATGAAATACATTGTTGATAACCATGCATAGTATGATATCCCTACTTATGATATTATATATTATGGACTCTACTCTTATGATCAAGTCAGCCATGTGTGTTAGTTTCCTTCCATCGAGTCTTACGGGTACTTGTACCCAAAAACTATAGCTGTGTGCCTAGATCCATGTCATGTTTCACGATATCCGAACTCAAGCTATGATTTCATAAACTTCAGTCAGTCATGTAACTCAGTAAAACCTCATGATCTTAGTCAGTTGTTAGATATCAGTAACATTCCGCCAGTCAATGGAATTCAGTAAGATCAAGTCATGTACAGTCAGTTATTCATGTCTAGTCCCTCTAGATGGGAGTAGAGGTTAGCACCGAGTGAACCCAAGGATGGGAACTCACCCGCCAGTTCAGAGTGTGATTCTTAGTAGCAATCCTTGTGTTCCAGAACTATGTAGCTAGCATAGGTTGAGACATCTTAACCCATCAGATTAGGGTTGATGAGGTGGCTTAACCCATCAATTTAGGGTTCCCACCATTCTCATTGAGTACCCGCCAGATAAGGGTCACTCACAGCTGTCCTTACCAGTGGCGCGGTATTGACACCCCCCCAGTCACCTCGATTCATGAGCACCATGTTTGATAACACCAGTAAATCGAGGTGTTACAACTATAGTCGAATATATAATTTATTTAACTCTTTATTAAAATTAAATAAATAATTATTTTTTGATAAATACTATTTTTAAGCATGTGGTTAATATTACATATCCCAATGGGAACACTATTTATTCTCTTAGGGTGGGTTTGGAAAGAAGTTGTAATGTTCCTAATTGATTTTGAATGAATTTTTTAGCAACAATTAGTATTTGACTAACTTTTGAAAAGTGATTCTAAAATCTAAATAAGCACTTTTGTAAAAATATATGTACTTTTGGTTTCTCAAGTACTCTGTCAAATGCACTATAATAAGTGTATTTTCTTAGAACAGTTTTTCAAAATATATTTCTGAGGAAAATTACTTTTGTAGCTTTTGAAAATCAACTTTTGTTACCTCCCCCCCCCCCCCCACACACACACAAAAAATAACTTATTTTTTCTTAAAAGCTTGGTAACACCATACTCTTTGGTAATAGAATTTTCTTTTTTAAAAATAAATAACCATTTTAGCCTCTCAAAAGGTTGGACAAATGAGTAATTAGCTGGGAAAATGTCCCATAAAGATAAGGAAATTTCAACAAGTGAAATTAGGCTTGAAACTACAATGAAGGTAGATAAAAATGAGCATTTGCTTATGTTGGTGTTCAGTGAGACTAGAAATGAACCAAATTGCTCAAAGAAAGAATAACAAATAAAATAATGATGCTTCTTTTTTATCAAGTAAAACAAAGTAATGATGTTTCTGTCTTTCTCATTCTCATACATATTACATTAAATCATAAAATATGTAGTTCCAAATTTGAAAAGACAACTATTAACACCAAATATGGAAATTTGTATAAGTCGTTAATTGTTGGATTATATAACATGATTTTAATCTCCTTTGTAGTTTCTGATTCTTGCTGGGATGCGTCCATGGTGTAAAGGAGATAATAAATTGTAAAGTGAAAATTAGCTTTTTGTCTTGCTGGTAAGAGGTGGTGCCAGACTATATCGTCAATCCAATATCCATAGATCCAAGAGATCTTCTTGGATAGTTTACAGTTTAGGGTTTTATTTTCCTTTTGTTTCTTCTTATATTAAAGCATAACCACTGTGTTTGAAGAGGATAAATCAACAATCAAAAAGGATAAATATGATGGAGTAGTGCGATCCGAATTCATCAATATTTTCGTCTCAAGTTTGCCAGTATGCACTTAAACCTCTGCCGAAAGAAATAGCCAACATCAGTAAATGAACGATTAGAGAAAAACCCTTTAGGAAAGAGTTTATAAGATTAAGTTTAAAAAGAAAAATGAGAATATCGCGGCAACTTAGCGATCACAAATGAATATCATAGATCCAATTTCTTTCCATAGAAATCCAAAAAGGGGAGCATTAAGATTTCTGAGATGCGTAGCACATAGAGCCCGTCATTCACATATTCTATGTCTTCTAAGGTCTACTTTCGGTCATATGATTTTGTAATCTATTTTTATGTTAACACAAAATATTCATAACAGTTTACTAAACATGGAGACACAGAATATGTGAGTGATGGACTCTATGTACATATCTCATAAACCTTAAATTTCTTCCCTTAGGCTTTCTATTGAAAAATGAGGATCTATGAAATTTATTTGTGATCACTTACTTGCAACAATATTTCTTTTTAAAACTAATCTTATCAACTCTATCCTGAAGGGTTTTTCTCTAACCATTCATTTTTTTATGTTGGTAATTTCTTTTGATAGAGTTGCAAGTTCCTAATGATCGACTTGAAAAATGTTGACGAAGCCCCATTACTCCAAGGCATTTCCCTGGTCCACATGTTGGCTTATTCTTTGCAAACACAACGGTTAATGCTTTGATGAAATAAGAAAAGAAAATCATAAAATAGAAACTTTTAAAGAAGATCTCACAATTATATGGAGATTGGATCAATGATCTAGTCCCATTCCGCCTCTTACATAGCAATGGTAGAGCTAATTTTTTAGTTTACAATTTATTATCTCCTTTACACCAATGGTTTTCATGTTTGGTTCGACAATCGACTTTTGAAACTTGAAACTGCATATCATTATGGCTTAAGGTTATATATATGAGAACTACATAGAGATAAGAACAGAAACAACATTACTTTATTTTACTTGATTAAAAAAGAAACATCATTATTTGTATTTGTTATTATTCTCTCCAAGCAGTTTGGTATATGTATGGTCTTAGTGAAACACCAAAATATGCAAATATGCATTTTTATCTGCCTTTATTATAATTCCAAGCTCAATTTCATTTGTTGAAATTTCCAGATCTCTATGGGATATTTTCCCATCTAATATCTCAATTGGATTTATTTTATACCCAAGATATTGTATTGGGGGGAGGGGGTTAAATCTACCTATCAAATGGATTGACGCAATAAAGTCATCCTCAAAGCTACTTGGAGTATTTGTGGATCAAAATTTGCCACAAGAGATGACACTCCCTATGAAGCATACAAAAGTAGGCTTCGATTCAAATACTTAATAAGTTATTTATAAAGGTTGGATAAATCCTAATAAGCCATCAATGTTGTGTCACGACCCAAACCAGGGCCTAGTTGCGATGGGTATCTCAAGCCCAAAGTGAGCCAAAGACCACCCCCTTAGCCTAACATCCAGAACACAATAAAAAATACAGCGGAAGACAACGAAATAGTAATAAGAAGGATAGATAATAAAATGTAAACTGTATGAATCAAAACCAATATCCAACCCATACTTTTCCACAAAAGCCTCTAAAACCAAAAATACCAAATAGGTCGGGACATGTCCCCGACCATGACTAAAAAGAAAGTCTAAGAAAAATATTGACATGAAGGAAATAAATGAAATAATCGGTCCTTCTGAAAGATGGAGTCTCACCAATTCACAGCCACTCAACAGATGTACCGAACCACCTAACATGTACAGGAGTAACAGAAAAGCCCTCAGACCCTACATCATGAAACGATGCAATATCTTTAGACGGCCAATGGAATAGGCACTGGCATATAACTCAAGAAAAGCATAAAATAATGTCAATCCTAAAAACCAGTCGAAACCACAGGCACAACAATCATATATACATATATAGGATAACAGGATCCGAATAAGGGTCAAGAACATGAGATTTTAAACCATTAACCTGAACTATGTAGATCGCTCCATCCTAAAGGAACCCACAAGCTATATGGGTTTATCTCCCTCTGCTGAAAGGGCCCCAGTGCATGTTAGCACATGAACCGAGGGATTCAAAGAAAAGTCTAAGGATAGCAAGGCTCAAGCCATCCTAAAATATAATGTGGGAACTAAGAACACTGTCATATAGACCCCTACACCGAAAAATATAGTTTTTAGTGTTATCCCCCACCCCACTCCACCTTACCCCGCCCACCCTTCCAAAACTACACCTCATGGTGAGTTATACAATTTCCTTTAAGCCCGAATTAAAATAGTTTGCGTCCAATCCCAACCATTAATCCAGGAGTATTGTAATTAAGGCAGTTACCACTTGGTAGCATCATACCAATTATGCTTACAAGCTTATATAATCATGCCAAACTAGTCCATGTAACCATTAGACTCCCAATTTCTAATTTAGAATCCAAACCATGGCCACCAAGAGCCTTTCAAATCTATTTTAACCATTATCCATTAATACAATGGAATAAATAAGTTGAATTATGCAATTATCCATGTTCAAAAACCAAATTTACAAAATAGGTTAGGTTAATTCCTTTATCAAGCCAAAAAGTCATCAATTTGGAGAAAATCATGTTCTCCATTCTAATTCCCATAATAATGTACCAATTTAGTCCAAATCCATAAATTAAAGAATAAATCATCAATTTAAAACATGAAAAAAGTAATTCAAGTAATACCAATCAAAATCCCTCAACCCAAGTTCAAACCCATCAATTCAAACCACATGGATAATGATTAAATAAATTCCATAATGTAAAATTAAAGTTAGGGAATAAGATAGATGCCTTAAATACAGAAGGAATTAAAAACAATTTGGAGTTCAGAGATTGAATGGTGAATCCTCTGTAAAACCATTGATTTTATTGGTTTAAGTGTTCAAGAAGAAGAGAATGATCTTTTGATCCTTAAAATTGAAAGAAAAGGGTATATTTTATGTTTATAGGTCGTGGAAAGGGTAAAAGGACCACAAACCGCTCACCCCAAGTGAAAAAAATTAAAAATGACATTTTTAACATAGGCATCATGGCACACTGCTATCCCGGAGGGTAGCCTCTATGCCACGCACTTATCGTAAAGGCTAACCTCTGTGGTACGTTAATATCATGGACCTGCACAGCCTCGAGGTCCCAAAATGACCACGAACCCCTTCCAAAAATTTCAAAACTTTACCAAAATACCCTTTTAACATACCTAATCATAATTCAAGTCAAAAAAAAACATTATGCATGCGGGAGGGTCAAAAATAAAATGATCAAAGTTTTACGAGGTCGCACATTATCCTCTCCCCCTTTTAATCATTCATCCCCGAATGATGAGTTAGGATGTCTTTAGCACGATAATAGCAAGAATGCATCAAAATCAAATGAAAATTTTCAAAATGCGACAAGAGGAAAATAAAAATCATGCCTTAAGTATTTTCATTCAACCCGAGGAACAAGAACGAGTATTTGGCTTTCATATCTTCCTCAACTTTGCATGTAGCTTCATCTATATTTTGTTTTCTCCCATGAACCTTCACTGAAGCTACATCCTTAGTCCTCAATCTATGAACTTTCCTGTCCAATATCTCAATTGAGACTTCCTTATAAGATAATAAATCCAAAATACCAACATCCTCAACAAGCACTACCAATGAAGGATCACCCACACACCTTTTCCACATAGACACATGGAAAATAGGATGAATTGAAGCCAAACTTGCTGGTGAAACTAACTCATAAGCAATAGTCCCGATTCTCCTCACAATCTGATATGAACTCATGTAATGGGGACTAAGCTTTCCCTTCTTCCCAAATATCATGACTCCCTTCATAAGAGGCACTTTTAAGAATACCCAATCACTTACCTCAAACTCCAACTCTGTTTACCTTGTGTCTGCATAAGACTTTTAGCGTCTTTGGGTAATCTTAAGTATTTCTCTAATCACCTTCACCTTCTCCATGGCTTGGTGAACCATGTCAGGACCAAACAACCTAGTATCATTTACCTCAAACCACCTAATAGGAGACCTACACCTTATAACATAAAGAACCTCAGAAAGAGCCTTTTGGGTGCTAGAATGATAACTATTATTGTAAGCGAATTCAATCAAAGGTAAATGATCAACCCAACAACCTTTAAAATCAATCACACCAGCCCTTATCATACCCTCCAAGGTTTAAATAGTACATTTTGCTTTTCCATCCGTTTGAGGGTGAAAAGTGGTTCTAAGGTTCACCTGAGTACCCAAAACTTTCTGAAACAAATGCCAAAAGTGAGAAGAAAACTATGTACCTCAGTCTAAAATAATGGACACAGGTGCTCCATGAAATTTAACTATCTCCTGAATGAATAACTTAGCATAATCCTTTCCTGAGTACTTAATCCTTATAGGCACAATATGAGCATACTTAGTCCTTCTATCCATAATAACCTAAATAAAATCATACTGATTGCGAGATCATGGAAGACTTATAATGAAATCCATATTAATCATCTCCCACTTCTACCTGGGCAACTCTATCTCTTGAGATATGCCATCAGGACTCAAATGTTCAACCTTCACTTGCTGATAAACCATACACTTGGTAACAAAATTTGCTATATATCTCTTTATATTATTCCACCAATAGATTTCCTTCAAGTCATGATACATCTTAGTCAAACCCAGATGAACAATTTATCTAGACTCAAGAGCCTCAGTCAAAATCCTTTCTCGCAGCCCATCAATATCAGGAATATACAACCTTTCTTGATACCTCAAGATGCTATATCCCCCAATCTCGAAAGCCACAACCTTTTGCTGACCCACATCATCCTTAATCTGCATAAGTATAGGATACAAAGTCTATTTCTCTTTTGACTCAACACCAAGAAATGATTTAACCATTTCTTGAATAATCACTCTCCCATCCCTAGAGTCAAAGAGATAAAATCAAGTTAGCCAACCTATGAATATCCTTCACCAACCCTCTTTTCTCCTTATCCACATAAGATAATCTTCCCATATAAAACCTTCTGAGTGCATTGGCAATGACATTAGCTTTACCTAGATGGTAGTAAGGGCTCATGTCATAATCCTTCAGAAATTCGAGCCACTACCTTTGCCTAAGGGTCAATTCCTTCTTCATGAACACATACTGCTAGCTCTTATGCTATGAATAAATATCTACATGCACCCTATAAAAATATTAGTGCCAGATCTTTAAGGGAAAGACCATAGCCGCCAACTCTATATCATGAGTTGGATAATTCCTTTTATGAACTTTAAGCTGCCTGAAAGCATAGACCACAACCATACCATGCTACATCAAAACACAACCTAGTCCTACATGGGATGCATTACAATATATAACAAACCCCTCAGTACCCTCTGGTAGGGTCAAAACTAGCATAAAAATCAACTTATCCTTCAATTTCTCAAAGCTACCCTAACAAGTATCAAACCATAAGAACTTAATCTTTTTTATGAGTCAACCTTATCAACGGAGCTGCAATGGAAGAAAAAACTCTCCACCAGCCTCATATAATACCCAACCAAGCCCCAGAAGCTCCTAATGTCGGTTGGAGTTGTGGGTCTAAGCTATTTCTCAACTGCCTCAATTTTCTGTGGATCTACCTTGATCCCCTCACTATAAACAACATGCCCCAGAAAAGCTACAACACTTAGTCAAAACTCACACTTGGAATTTTTGCATATAACCTCTGGTCTTTAAGACCTTGCAACATAATTCGGAGGTTATTGGTATGATCCTTTGACCTCTTAAAGTACATCAAGATGTCATTAATAAATACTATAACAAACAAATCCAGAAACTGACAGACCACCCAATTCATAAGTGATAGCCTAAAGACTATCTAAAATCGAAATCAAGAACTAAAGGAACAAAAACCAGCAACTACAAGAAAAGAAAAACATGCAAAGAAAAAAAGAGATAAAGAAGATTTGCATAAAAGTAAAGATAGATAATGAGACCCTTACTATCACCAGTGATTAGCACAAGAATGTGTCTCAAACATTCAAACACACCTCACAAATGTTAGTTCAAACCTCACTCTTAGCTGAACCAAAGGAATTCACACTCCCTCAATCACACCTTTCTTGCCAAATGTTCAACACAAATAAAAAACCCTTCAATTGCATTCAAAAACTCAAATTTTGGTTAACACTAAGCTAAGAGACTAATAACTACAAGATAAAGAGTAATCTTTCAATATTCTTCAAAAACCTAATGAAAAAAAAAGCTAATTGGTCAATTTATATCTATTACATTCAATTGGCAAAAATGCGCTTAATGAATTAGTAAGGACGGTGCCTCTTGAGTGTAAACATGAAATGTGCAAAGTACACCTTGCCCTTGTAGAATATAGTCCCTTCAAGTTCCCTCATCACATACCACCACATGTCTTCCCTTGTCCGAATGCATAACACTCTTACAAGTCTTTAATTTCATGAACATAGCTTTAAGTTGTTGAAGTTCCTTGGCTTGACTTGTAAAAGTCCTTGAGGAATTGGAACTTGTATCATCCTCTCCATCTTGGAGAGAGTTTGTCCTCAAACTTGTGGGTTCTTCAACATCAAGGGTGTCCACGGGTGAAAGGTCACAATCATTAAAAGTGTTGTGAACTTGGTAATCCGAAGGTAGATCAATTTGATAAGAATTGTCGTTGATCCTTTAGAGAACTTAGAATGGTCCATTACCCCGTGGCATGAGCTTACCCTTTCTTTTATTTGGAAATCGGTCCTTCCTTAGGTGTACCCACACCCAATCTTCGGGATTAAGCACAAGCCTCCTTCTACCTTTGTTTACATTTTTAGTAACATCTTGGTTCTTCTTTTCAAGCTTGATACGCACCTTCTCATGTATCTTTTTCATTTTCTCAGCTCTTTTGCGTCCAAATTGATTTATCATAAAATTACTAGACAAAGAAGTGGGGGTAAGGGGATTGATAATGCTCAAAATACACCTCTTAATGAGAATGTAAGAGATCGTTGCCAATATAAAACCCAACTAGGTTGGGGTCGAATCTCATAGGGAATACGGTGTGAACATAAGTCATTTGTAAATCAATCAACTGATAGTTTGATGTTCCCAGAAAGTGGGGTTTATAAGTTTAACAAGTAATTATCAGTTGATTTAATCAATGTTCATAATCAAGAGTTTCTAAAAAACCAGAATTATGTTCGCTAGGGCTTCCGGTACTTGACAGATGCTAACGGTAGTTCAAGATTCTCACCGTAGGTAGGAAAACAAGTTCTCTTTATCGACGTTATACTTAAATGGCTCTCGACCAATTTAAGCATTTAATTACCTAATCCTCTCAGAATTAGGGAATTTATATTCACTGCCCAAATTTTACCTCAGGTTATCCAACCTTGTTACAATGCTGATTATTAAATAGAGTATTTCCAAGTCCCTATCGATAACTCACTTCCCACTATATTTGATTTCTTTCTCATGAAAATGAAAGCAGGTGTTATCTATTTTTTGCAACCAACAGACGTTAATTAAAACCTCAGAATTATCAAAAAATCCTACCACCTTTTGAATCTTGAACACTTAGCACCTTATCAAGAATTAACTTAGATCCCATAATTCAAGTTAAAGGAATTTATCCACTCATAATGCTAATATCAAAACAATAAGTTGTATTCATGCTTGGAAGGTTAAACTTACCACAAGAAAAAGAATAACAAGTGAATCACAGATTAGATCACAAAGAAAAATCCCAGAATAATGATAATAATCTCCTCAAAGTATTTGTTTTTTAAGCCAAGAAATTAGAGAGAGAAAAATATCAAAAAGTATTGTCAAAACTCAATGTACGGATCTCCTCAGAAAAAACCTGAAATAAAGCTTTAAATAGTTCACCCTAATTATGGAAACAAAATAATAGAATTTAAAAATCCCTCAGATTAGGTGATGACATTTGTGATAACCTATCAGGAGGCTGACGACTTATCACAAATGTCGCCAGCTTCTTCTTCAGCTTTGGCACTTCCTGTTTAAGGCTGACGACAAACTTGAAAACTTATCAGCTTTATGATGGCCTATCACAAAATGTCGTCAACTCTGCTTCAGCTATCCTATGCTGCCTTAGGCTGACGACATTGTTGACAGCTTATCAGTCCCTTGATGACTTATCACAAAATGTCGTCACATCTTTCAACTTAGGCCAATTCTCTATTTACTGCTGATGACAACTTTGATAACTTATCATAGGGCTGACAACTTATCACAAACGTCGTCAGCCATACTTGTCTTCAAATTTCTTCAGATTTTAACTTATTTGCTTCCATTCTTGTTTGTTCTCTATCATAACAGCTTAAATTGCAAAAGCAATCATAAACCAATCAAAAATGACAAAAGCTGCTTAAGACTTTGCAATTATTCTTAGTTAAAAGCCTCAAATGTGTTAGCATTAGCTCACACATCAACACCATCAACTTAAAACAATTGCTTATCCTCAAGCAACTCAACACAACTAAGAGAATACAAGGCACATTTGGTAGTCAATCATCCACATTATCTCAAAACACTTTCACTATCTCTAATGTCACTCAATTCAAGAACAATGAAGAACATCAACGCAACACACAAGAATCAAAATACGTCATTAATTAAGTTATAACAACCATGCATAGACCATTATTACACTACCTAAATAAGTCAATAACTAGCAATGTAACCAGTGTGCCCTACAGCGAAGACATCCCCCTCATCTCATATCAAGAATTATTTATGTAACCATGGGGATGATCAAACACTCACTCTCAGGACGAAGTTCCAATCAGTGTATGCCAAGTACCATAGGCTTGCCCTTATATTCATTACCCAGATCTTCAGATAGGTCAGCTAGGATCACCATAGGACTTCTCTTACGCTTGTAATGTAGGCTAGAGCTAGTATGATACTCGATGGTGTTTAAAGTGACTAAGCCTCCTTGACACTACAATAGCTTTTTGGGGTTTCACACATTAGCCTTTTTCGCTCTTCTCTTTTCTTGATCACTTAATCTTTTCTCAATTACTTAATCTTTTCATAATTTTTCTTTTTTTTTCTCTTTTCCTCAGCACCGAAATTTTTATTCTTTTCTTTTATGCTACCTTTCTTCATACTTATTCTATGTCACGCACCCCTATGATAGCCACCCTCAACTTAGGCCATTTGCCTAAGTCAAGGTGTACAGTGTCCAAGGAGAACCAAGGCTAAAATAGGTTCATTGTGATTTAAATGTGAAGGTGATAGGTGTCATACAAAGAAATAGGCTTATTAGGCCCAAAACAAGGATCAAAGGATTTATACACATAGGGAAGGTCATTTATGCTTAAAGTGATCTGAAATCAAAATAGCCTATAATCTTTTCCTAACCCCTATCCTTCAACCTAGGTAAGACTAACTGGGTAAGTTCTAGCTTCAGCATACAAAGAGAACTAAGTAGTTTCTCACACATACATGGAACACACGTATATCACAAGCTATGACTCATTCAGTTCATGCTGCTGTTTAGCAATAATTATTATGTTACTAGAACTAATGCCATACAAAGATGCATAGTGGTCTCACTTAAATGCAAATCACACAGTTAAAGAAGTAGACCACTTAAAAAGGTGTAAAAAATCACAAAACAATTCAACTGCCTTAAGTACAAGTATATCTCCTAATCGGCTACAAAATTTTACAACAATAATTTACTCTACACCCTCAACTTAAAATCAAAAAAAATCTAAACTAAGGGTTAGAGTATACCTGGAATAGATCAATCCCGAGGGTCCTGGGTTCCTGACCCTGCTGCTGTATCTTCATCAGGAGCCTCGAACTATTCTGGTATAGCTGGTCTATCAGTCTCTAAATGCCTACTGGTGGAGGCACCTACTTCTCTCGCTCAGATGGTTGCCTCTCATCTCTCATTGTTTATTAAGGACTTAATCCTTGCCTTCTTTATCTCCTCCTTTTCAAACTTCTTTCTTGCCCTCTTCTCTATTTTTCTTTCTTCATCACTGTCGGGCCTCTCTCTTGTCTTTGCCTTTTTTCTCACCTTTCTTTTTCTTTTTCTTTACTGGCTCTTCTGTGAGATCAAACAATAGGATTTCTCCCTCAGACTCCTCCACTGCCGGCTTCTATGACACCATAAATTGGTGTTGTTATAACTTTCTAACCTTCGCCTTTACCTTAACTAGTTCTAACCTAAGCAGTGCCATCTCTGGGTCTGACCTCTCCTTCAACCGTGCATTGAAGCGATTCTCTAATTCATCAATCCTGCTCGACAAGAACTTGTAAGGCTCACGTGCAGTCTTAACTCTTTTGTCAACTGCAACTACAAATTTCTTGGCAAAGAGTTTTAGCTGAGCCTCGCACCTCTTGGAATGCTTTGCTACTCTCTTGAAATTCATCGGAGTAAAGGCAAATTCTATTATAGGCATAGCAGTTGGCAGATTTGTCTCAATTCTGGGCACTGATGGTTCTACCATTGTTGCAGATGTTGGAGGTGCAGCTTCAGAATTTGGCATCTCTGTATTAGGCACTGAATTAGTACCTGTAACCAGTGGATCAGTGGGAATCTCTGCATCCCTGTCAAACATTAGTCTCAGCTGATTTTCCCGATGCTTTAACAAGGCATAGAAAGTAGGTGAAGTGGCCTAAGGAATGAAGTTTGGGCCATGAAGGAACCTGTTGATTGTTGCTTCAGAAATATCTACCATTAAACCCCATACCAGAACTTTGTCCAACAAAGGTTGGTCAGCTGCTTTCTCTCCTTATCTACACATGTTTTCCAAGAGAGCTTGGTAGTTTGCATAGAACTCTCTAACTAGTGTAGGGAAAAATAAATTTCCTCCTCGTGTAGTCCATCCCAAATCATAGCCATGAAATTTCTACTCCATTTTCGGGTACCTTCTCAACCCCTTAGTGATAATTCTTTTTTTCTCAAAGATTGGCCTCTTGATAGATCTTCTGTTAGTTCTGCAAAGCCCATCAAAGAAGATTTTTTGAGCTTTAGGAATCTTCCATCTAGTGCTATCTCAGACTTTAAATTCTTGTATTTGACCATAGTTCCCCAAATCGGAGAGCCTTCGTTATCTTATGGCTCAGCAGAAAGGGACTCAGTTGATGGTCCCTCGGATTTAGGTTGCCCAGACTCATGTTCCTCAGACTTAGGCTGATCTGAATCATGCTCTTCAGATGTAGCATATTCAGACTCTTGTTGCTCAGAGGCCGACTGTTCAGAAGCTGTATGCTTGGATTTTATTGGCTCAGTGTCACTTTCTTCACTCTCCTCCACCTCAAATGGTGGGGGGTGGAATGTTTTAGAGCTTTGCTTCTTCTTTTTCTTCCTGATCAGAGGCTCTTCCTCTTCATAACAAGACTCTTCATTGAAAAGTCTTCGAGATGTACTTTCCTTTGTCACTTTCTTTGTGAATTTTGAGTTCTTTACTTTGGGTGCCATTTCAAGACCTGTAGCAAGAGAAAAACCATTAGTTGACCCTCAAGAGTACAAACACAAACACATTGATCATTGAAATTCCACACCCCTTGAAAGGGTTTAGTAATGCTTCAGGTCCCAGGTATGACGACATTTCTTGATAAGCCGTCACAAGAGTGATAGCCTATCATAAATTTTGCCAGCTCTAAATAGAACTCATAAGATTTTACCAACTTCTGAAGACATTTATGATAAGCCATCATAAACTTGATATCCTATCACAAATGTCATCAGCTCTAAACAGAACCTACTTCATTCTTAGCAGCCTTTGATGACATTTCTGATGTGATAGCTCATCATTAAAGTTGTCAGCTCTTATCAGAACTTCACTTTGACTTTGACTCAATTTTTGGTCCCATTTTTCCTTAAAATACACTCGAGTTTAATTTTTGAGCTGAGCTTTAAGCCTTAGGCTTGCACAACAAACCCTAGTTCCAATTTTTAGCCCTTTTTGCAAGTTGAACTTGGTTCAAGATTCTTGGGAACTTAGGTTATCATCAATCTATCACTTACCATTATAAAAGAAAAGTTAAATTTTAAGAATACCTGTTGAGAGCCTTCAATGTGATTACACAAGCAAGAGGAAGTAAGAAGAAGTTCTTGATTTTAATTACAAACCCACACACACAAGGAACTTGCTTCTTGTTTTACTTGGAAGGAGTTCAAAGAAGGGAAGAAAGTATTCTAAGTATGGAAGGAAAATAACTTAAAGGAATTAAAAACTAAGTGGGAAGGTGGAAAGGCCAAGCTGTGGGCTGGGTCGGGGCTTTTTAATTTGGCCAACAATTTCAAATAATGTTGGGCTTTTTTGTGACGACATTTCTAATAAGCCGTCACAATTATGATAGCTTATCACAAATGTCGTCAGCCTTGACAGACCCTTCTTCAGAGCTGAGGTCTCTGACGATAAATCTGATGGTTTATCACAAGCTTGACAGCCCGTCAAAAATGTCGGCAGGGGCACTTGGCTGAATACATCGATTCCACCTTGTTTGAGCTACAACCAACTATAAAAATAAATAATTTACTGGAGTATAAAAATTTTGGGTTGCCTCCCAATAGCGCCTGATTTAATATTGCGGCACGACTTGGTTATCTTGACTACTCAGACTTCGTCAAGACAACTTGTTGATACCCCTTTACAATCTTCATAAAATACATCAATGATTGAGAAAACACTCAGCTCTTTTTGCTGAGTCATGGAGAAGTGTATTTCAAAGCGTGCTTCTTTGTCATTGAGCCTGAACTTAGTTCATTTAGCTCCATGTCTACTATCACTCACCCAGTTGCAAGGAATAGTCTACCTAAGATGATGGTCACTTCAAGTCCACTTCCCAATCCAGGACTACAAAATCAGCAGGCAAAATGAAATCGGCCACCTTAACTAAGACATCATGTAATATGCCCGCAGGCCACTTCACAATCTATCTGCCATCACTAGCCGCATGTTTGTCAGAGTAGGATCCATAAAACCCAGTTTCTTATACACAGCAAATGGAATTAGGTTTATATTGGATCCCAAATCATATAGTACTTTTGTCAAATTCAGGGAACCAATAGTGCACGGGATGGTAAACGCTCCCCGATCTACCTTTTTCTACACGAAAGACCTTGTAAAAATAGCACCACAATGAAGGAGATTGTCCTTCGGTTCATGGCTAACCTTCCATTTCTTAGTCATAAGGTCTTTCATGAACTTCGCATATCCTAGCATTTGCTCAAGTGCCTCAACCAAAGGCATATTTATTGTCAATTGCTTGAGCATTGCCATGAATTTGCTGAATTTTGCCTCGTTCGTTTTCTTCTTCAATCATTAGGAAAGAGAGGTGGTGGTCTTGGGATAGTTTTTAGCACTACCTCCTTCTTCTTATCTTTATCTTTCTCTGGAGTATTATCAGAACTATCCAACTTTTTAGACTTCACTGGATTACCTTCTTCCGGTTCATCAACAACTACCTCATCAGCTACAGATTTGCCTATAGAAGGTTCAGATAATATCTTACCACTCCTAGTGGTAATATCCATGCATGACCCATCATTCTGCAAATTTTGGACCATATCACTCGGTAACGTTCCGCTCTTTCTCTAGTTGAATACTACAAAAAGTTGGCTCATCTGCTGCTCCAACTATTTGATTACAGTGGAGTATGAGTGCACCAACTGACTGATAGATAGATCGGTCTTCATTGTGGTCACACCAGAGTTGATTTCCTGCACTCTCTTCAACAACTTAGCCATCATGTCCTCCATGGATATCTTTTCGAAACTTGTTGAAGTAGCATCACGATTTCTAGGAGGAACATATAGCCCGCTCTTGTCATTGTTATTCCTTCAATTTCCTTTCTCCCTATCTTTATAACTAGGCTTATCATAAAAGTTCTGTCCTTGATTCCCTTGGCTATTTTCTCGGAAACCTCCCTGATTATTAACATAGTTCGCCTCTTTATCTGCATCAGCATTACTTCTATCTTGAGATCCCACAACTTTTACCTTTTTAACTTTGCCTGATAGCAAGTGCTTGGTCAGTAAATCCATCTGTATTTTAAGGTGAGCCATGTCTTGGTCACACTTCTTTGCTCTTCTGCGTTGTTCTACAGTAATACCCACAGAAGCATTGGGGCTAGCTACCACAAAGTCTATGGTATGCCCTGCCCGACTCTGTTTGGTCATTCTGTCTAGCATCTCTAAAGCCTCTAGGAATGTAAAATCAACAAATGAACCACCAACAGCATTATCTACAATTGGCTTCATAACAGAGTTAAGAGCCCTATATAAAGTCTTCATCAAGTGTATGTCCGTCATGTTGTGGTTCAGACACTGTGTTAGCTTCTTCTTAAATCTTTCTCATGTTTCATGCAAGGTTTCAGTTAGGAGCTGCCTAAAGTTGCTAATCTTGTCCCTCAATTGTACCCTCCTGGAAGACAAAAAGAACCTCTCTAGGAAAGCTCCTTTCAACTACCTCCAGTTGGTTATATAATCGGGCATCAGCTCATTTAGCCACAAAGTTGCCTCCCCAGACAGAGACAATAGGAACAATCTCAACCGAATAGCATTATGTCCCACTCCTGGGTTATCAAAATATTTATAGATGGTGAGAAAATTCACCAGATGCAGGTTTAGATCATCCCCAGGAAGACCACTAAACAAACCGTTTAGATTGAGGAGTTGGATCATAGTACCCGTAATGTTAACTTAGCCACAGGTGCGAATGGTGGAGGATTGATTGCACTTGTTTGACCTACTCCGTCCATTCCATCATCATCATTATTGAAATCATACTGGACCAGCTAGTACTCTTGTATTTCTCAAAACAGATGGTTCCTGCTAACATTATGTCATACTGGTGTAGCTATCTACTCTGCACGCCTTGGGTTACTAGGATTCAACAACTTCTCGTATCCCAAATCTTTGTCCTTAGGTTTTAGATATCGTGCTTGTTGCCTGACATTTTGAACATTCACCTGAGCTAGAACTAAGGATGCCAGTTTGTCAGCCTCTTGTTGTTCTGCCATTCTTTCAATTCGTTGCAGTTCTGGATTAGGTGGTATTAATAGTTCACCAGAACTTTTGGTTCTTGGCATACACTATAAAGATCCTATACAAAAACAACAAATAAATGTAAAACTAGGAAATTTAACTAACAGTCAATTTGCGCACACAAACTTTAGTTTACAGTCGTATTCCCCAGCAACGGTGCCATTTTTTGATAACGCTCAAACTACGCTTCTCAATGAGAATGTAAGCGATCGTTTTCAATATAAAACCCAACTAGTTTGGGGTCGAATCCCACAGGAAATATGGTGTGAACGTAAGTCGTTTGCAAATCAATCAACTAATAGTTGGATGTTCCCAGAAATAAGGGGTTTTTAGTTTAACAAGTAATTGTCGATTGCTTTAATCAGTGTTCGTAATCAAGAGTTTCTGAAAAACCATAATTATGTTCACTAGGGCTTCCGGTACTTGACAAATGGTAACCGTGGTTCAATTCTCATGGTAGGTAGGACAACAAGTTATATTTATCGACGTTATGCTTAAATGTCTCTCGACCTACTTAAGCATTTAATTACCTAATCCTCTCAAACTTAGGGAATTTATATTCACTGCCCAGATTTTATCTCAAGTTAACCAACCTTGTTACAGCGCGCTGATTATTAAACAGAGTATTTCCATGTCCCTATCGATAACTCACTTCCCACTATAGTTTATTTCTTTGTTAAGCAAACCAAAGCAGGTGTTATCTATTGTTTGAAACCAACAGACATTAATTAAAACCTCAAAATTATCAAGAAATCCTACCACCTTTTGAAACTTGAACACTTAGCACCTTATGAAGACCTAACCCTAAATCCATAATTCAGGTTAAAGGAATTTAGCCACTCATAATGCTAAAATCAAAACAAGAAGTTATATTCATGCATAGAAGGTTAAACATACTACAAGAAGAAGAATAACTAGTGAATCGCAGATTAGATCACAAAGAAAAATCCCAGAATAATGATAATAATCTATTCGAAGTATTTGCTTTTTCAAGCCAAGAAATTAGAAAGAGAAAAATATCAAAAAGTATTATCAAAACTCAATGTTCGGATCTCCTTAGAAAACCCTAAAACAAAGTTTTAAATAGTTCACCCTAATTATGGAAACAAAATAATAGAATTCAGAAATCCCTCAGATTAGGTAATGACATTTGTGATAGCCTATCAGGAGGCTGACGACTTATCACAAATATCGTCAGCTCCTTCTTCATCTTTGGCTCTTCTTGTTTAAGGCTGACGACAAACTTGACAACTTATCAGCTTCGTGAAGGCGTATTACAAAATATTGTCAACTCTGTTTCAGTTCTCCTTTGCTGCCTCAGGTGGACGACATTCTTAACAGCTTATCAAACCCTTGATGACTTATCACAAAATGTCATCACATCTTTCAACTTAGGTCAATTCTATATTTACTGCTTATGATAACTTTAATAACTTATCACAGGGCTGATGAATTATCACAAATATTGTCAGCCATACTTGTCTTCAGATTTTTTCAGATTTCAACTTCTTTGCTTCCATTCTTGTTGGTTCTCTATCATATCAGCTTAAACTGCAAAATCAATCATAAACCAATCAAAAATGATAAAATTTGCTTAATACTTCGTATTTTTTCTTAGTTAAAAGCCTCAAATGTGTTAGCATTAGCTCACACATCAAGGATTCATGCCATAAACACACCCAAAGGGAGTCATTCCCATACTTGAGTGTACAACCCGATTAAATGCAAATTCCACCAAGTGTAGGTGATCTCCCATGAAGTCATTTTACCTTTGACCATGGAACGTAGCATATTCCCTAAGGTTCTATTCACTACTTTTGTTTGGCCATCGGTTTGTGGATGGCAAGAGGTTGACAAAAGTAACTTTGTACCAAGCCTACCCCATATGGACTTCTAAAAGAGACTTAGGAACATTTAGTCCCATCACTCACAATAGTCTTTAGGACACCGTGAAGCTTTACAACATGTTCAATAAATAGTGAAGCATTACTAGGAGCATCCTCGATTTTGGCACAAGGGATGAAGTGAGCCATTTTGGAGAATCTATCAACAACAACAAAAATTCTATCTTGACCCTTTCTAGTCCTTGGCAGCCCCAAAACAATGTCCATTGATATGTCTAACCAAGGTCTAAGGGGAGTGAGAAGTGGGGTTTACAACCCTTGAGCTAGGAGGTGATTTTTCGTACTCCGACAATCCATACATTGGCCACAAACCCCAGCAACATCTTTGCATAATTTTGGCTAATAGAATCGCTCCTCTAAGATACCGAGGATCTTATCAACCCTAAAATGCCCTTTGAGGCCACCATCATATGCCTCTCTCACAAACAATTTCCTACATGAACTAGAAGGAACACACAATCTCCTCTCTTTGAACAAATAACCATCAAACCAAGAGTAGGAGGAATTGCCATTCTCTTTGAGCCATCAGTCCCTTCCCCACTTTTCACATTCCCTATAAATAGGAGCAAAGGTAGGATCCATGGGATACAATATCTGCAAGCTCTCAAATCCCATCAACCTCAAAGACAAAGTAGAAACAAGAATATGCTTTCTAGACAACGCATTGGCAACTACATTTTCCTTCCCCTTTTTGTAATGGATTACGTAAGGAAAAGTCTCTATAAATTCAATCCACTTAGCATGACACCTATTCAACTTGTCTTGGCTCTTAAGGTGTTTCAACGATTTATGATCCATTCATATCACAAACTCCTTAGGCCATAAATAATGTTGCCAATTGCCCAAAGCTCTAACAAGGGTGTTTAATTCCAAATCATAAGTTGAATAATTAAGAGTTGCCCCTTTGAGATTTTCACTAAAATAAGCAACAGGGTTGAGTTCTTGAATCAAAACATCCCCTATACCCACCTTCCTAGCATCACATTCAACCTTAAATATTTTATCAAAATCGGGTAATTGAAACAAGGGGCCGAAATGAACAAAGCTTTCAAGGTCTCAAAGGCCTTAGCTTGCTCATCACCCCACTTAAAGGGTTGGTCCTTTCTAATAAATTCAGTCAAGGGGGCTACTATGGAACTAAAACCTTTGACAGGCCTCCTATAAAATCTCACCAACCCATGAAAACTTTAGAGTTCTCTAATAGTCTTAAGGGTCGGCCAACTTCATATAGAGTCTATCTTGGATTCATCCACTTCTACACCCTTTGAGCTCACAAAAAAACCTAAGAAGACCACTTTATCAACTCTAAAAGAACACTTCTCTATGTTGGCATACAACTTCTCCCTTCGAAGATCATTAAACACACATCTCAAATGATTCACATGTTCATCAATAGACTTACTATACACAACACATCATCAAATTAAACAACCACAAATTTTCTAATATAAGGCTTCATCACATGATTTGTTAGCCTCATAAAAGTTCTAGGTGCATTTGTGATGCCGAATGGCATGACCAACCACTCATATAGACCAAACTTAGTCTTGAATGTGGACTTCTACCCATCACCAGGTTGCATAAGAATTTGGTAATAGCCACTCCTAAGATAAACTTTAGAAAATACACAAGATCCATGTAGCTAAGAAAGCATATCATCTAGCCTAGGGATAGGATGATGATACCTTATTGTGATTTTTTTTATGGCTCTACAATCGACGCAAAAGTGCTAAGTTCCATTCTTCTTTGGTACCAAGAGCACCGAAACCGTACACGGGCTCATGCTTTCTTAGATGTAGCATTTGTTTAGAAGATCCTCCACTTGCCTCTCAATCTCCTTAGTATCCGTAGGATTACTTCAATAAGTCAGTTTGTTACGTAGTTGTGAACTCGGCATAAAATCAATTTTATGCTCAATTCCCTGGATTGGGGGTAATCTTTGCGGCAATTCTTATGGAAAAACATCATCAAACTCCTGAAAAACAAAGTAAATGGAAGGAGGAAAAGAAGAATAAAGAGAAGAAGAAGAAGAAGAAGAAGAAGAAGAAGAAGAAAAAGAAAAAGAAGAAAAAAAAAAGGTTAGTGTTAAGAGCATGATCTAGGAGGAGCATAGGAGTGTCCATGTCTTGATCCTTGAACAAGTCCTTCCTCCTAGCCAACATAACCATGGGTCCTTGACCCTTTTGAACCTTATAACCTGAGGCTCCCCCTTTAGAAGTGATGGAACCCGATACCTCCCCCTTTTGCACACCCTGGGGTTCTTTCCTTGTCTTTCCCTTCTCTTTCAATTCCTTTAACCTTTGATTCAATTCACTCACTTGGGATGGTGAAAGTGGATGAAGTGTTAACTTTTTTCCACCATGCACAAGTGAGTACTTGTTCAACCTCCCATCATGCTTTGTAGCTTTGTTAAATTTCCATGGTCCACCAAGTAATAATGGCATACTTGTATTGGAATGACATCACAACAAACTTCATCTTGGTAGTTTCCTACCTTGAACTTGATCATGCATTGTTGTGTCACTTTTAACTCACCACATTCATTGAGCCATTATAGTTTGTAGGGAATAGCATGAGGAGTTATGGGGAGTTTCAAGAAGTCCACCATGGTAGAACTAGCAATGTTTGTACAACATCCACTATCAATCACCATAGTACACACTCATCCCTTAATCAAGCACTTAGTGTGAAACAAATTCTCTCTTTGGCTCGGATCTTTAAGTGCTTTATATACCATAGCCCTCCTCACTACATAATTAGGAATTAGACACTCACCATCTTGTGGGCAAGTGTCTTCTTTCTCACATTTATCACTTTTATCTTCAACATCACACTTCTCTCCATCTTTAAGGTTCAACCTCATCACTCTCGGCTTCAAGCTCAACTTCCTCACCTAGATAGTATAACTTACCTTTACTTAGGATCACATTTCTATGAGTTGGGCACTTACTTTCCTGATGACCCCATTCTTTAAACTTAAAGCATTGTAGACCATTCGTATGAGGAGTAGGAAGTTCGTTACCTTTAGTTTTTGTGGGATATCGTTGCACTTTCTTGACCTCAGATTGCTTGAAAAAGGTGGAGGGTTCCTTGTTTTTAGTCAAACCTGAGGCCCCTTGATTCACACTCTTGGAATTGACCCAACTCAATAAGGGTGCTTGAGTCTTTGGCTTGTACCTTTCCTTGTTCCCCTTCTTAATTTCTATGGCCGCTTGAAAGACTTCAACCACCGTTTCAAACTTATGAAGTCATACGAGGAGAGATGTCTTTATTCAATCCTACCTTGAAATGAATAATGTCATGGTGAACTTCTTCCCCTCTATGATCAAGTTGCAACATAAGTTGTTGGAATTCATCATAGTAGGCCATGACACTCTTGCTTCCTTGCCTCAATTGTAGAGTTTGGAAAGAAGCTCTTGTCTATATTATTTCGGTACATACCTCTCTCTCATTAGTCTCTTCAACTCCTCCCAAGGGGGTAGTTGGCCACCAATCAACACATTGCCAAATCTCTTAGTGTAATCAGCATATCCTTCAAAGTGAGCAAGAGCATAGGAACTTTTGTTTTCTTCAGAAAGGTCATTCACTTGAAAAATCTTTTTACAAGAAGATTCCCAAGAAAGATACATTTCCGGATCACTCTCACCTTTGAAAATTGGACTACCAATCTTGATTGAATTAATGCCAATATCTTGGTTTCCTTGATGATTACCATGGGCATGCCTTGCCTCTCGCCCATGGATTTTTTCATAAAGCCCTCTTGGGTCATACCTTTGCTTCATTTCTTTCTCAACCCAATAGTCATCATTAGGAACCTCATAACCTTCTTACTCCCCTCTACTATATTCTTCAATTTGGATAGGTGGGTTTGGGATTTGAGGTCTTTGGGGATGGTTATAAGGCCTTTGGTTATTTGGATCTTGGACTTGTGGCATTGGATGTGGTGGAGGGTAAGGTCTTTGGTCCATGGGATTTGGCAGTTAGTAAATAGTATTTTGTGGGGGTATTTAGATATGTATAGGAATTAGTCTTTGGTCAAAGGGATTTGATACTTGGAGGGTATAGCATTTGGTGAAGGGTTTTAGGTGTCATGGTCATTGAAGAGTTATTGGCTTGAACACTTGAAGACGCCTGGTAGGGATTAGGAGAAGAAGGTCATGAGTTCCTTCTACTTTCAACACAATCAAGCTTCCCACTAATAGTGGTCACCGCACCCTTCAAAGAACCAAACTCACCCTTCAAAGAACCCAACTCACCCTTCAAAGAACCCAATTCTCCTTTCACAATGTCCGAATCACCCTTTAAGTCTCTGGTTAGTGAATCAAACCGAGCCATCAAGTCTCCCAAAACATCATTTCCCAAAGTTTGGGATGTGGTACCTTCGGATTCCATGAGTAAAGTACCTAAGAACAAGCAAAAAATAGCAAAGACAACACAAGTGTTGAAAACTTGGAAATACTCGGTAAGTGAAAGAATAGTAAATATGCTTTTGGCTCGGAATCAATTTTTGTTTGATATGACTCAAATAAAACAGTGTACGGACTTGAACCAACAAACTACTACGAATTAAAAATTGAAGACACAAAATAAATTAACTCTAGACTAATTACCAACCTAGTAGGAACTTACTAGCTAGCTAATTAGTGATAGAATTAACTTACAAGAAACTAGAATCAAAAATTAGAAACTAGAGGATCTACTTAGGAACTCAATTTGACCATTTACTAAGTGATAACGTGGTAACAATTGATTGGACGTTGAGTTTCAAATTTTTCAATCCAAAATGTTGAAGTCTCAGCCTAACACACCTTTGGGGAAGAAAGATGATGATTTGAGGAAAAACTCTAACCAAGGCTTAGATACCAAATGATAGCCTAAAGACTATCTAAAACAAAAATCAAGGACTAAAGGAAGAAAAACCAGCAACTACAAGAAAAGGAAAACATACAAAGAAAAAAGGAGATGAAGAAGATTTGCATAAAAGTATAGATAGATAATGAGACCCTTACTATCACCAATGATTAGCACAAGAATATGTCTCAAACATTCAAACACACCTCACAAATGGTAGTTCAAACCTCACTTTTAGGTGAACCAAAGGAATTCACACTCCCTCAATCACACCTTTCTTGCCAAATGTTCAACACAAATGAAAACCCTTCAATTACATTCAAAAACTCAAATTTTGGTTAACACTAAGCTAAGAGACCAATAACTACAAGTTAAAGAGTAATCTGCCAATATTTTTCAAAAAACTAATGAGAAGAGAAGCTAATTGGTCAATTTATATTTATTACATTCAATTGGAAAAAATGCCCTTAATGAATTAGTAAGGAAGGGGCCTCTTGAGTGTCAACATGAAATGTGTAAAGTCCACCTTGCCCTTGTAAAATGTAGTCCCTTCAAGTTCCCTCTTCATATATCAACACATGTCCTCCCTTGGCCGAATGCATAACACTCTCACAATCTTCAATTGCATGAACATAGCTTGAAGTTGTAGAAGTTCCTTGGCTTAACTTCTTGTAAAAGGCCTTAAGGACTTGGCACTTGTATCAATAAGATCCATGAAAGTAGCCGAAGCATTAGTCAATTTGAATAACAGAACCAAAAAATCATAATGGCCATACCGGATCGAAAAGTAGTCTTGGGAATATTAATTTTTTGAACTTTTAACTAATAATAGCCGAACAAGATCAATCTTAGAGAAATACCTAGCACCCTGAAGCTGGTCAAAAATATCATATATCCTAGAAAGAGGGTACTTATTTTTCACTATCACCTTATTCAGATGACGATAATATATATGCATACGAAGAGACCCATCCTTATTTCACACAAAAAGTATAGGAGAACCCCATAAAGAAATACTAAGACGAACGATCCCTTATCAAAAAAATACTTTAATTGCTCATTTAACTACTTTAATTTAGCCGGATCCATCCTATAAGAAGGAATAGAAATAGGATGAGTATCCGGTGAAAGATCAATCCCAAAATCTGTTTTCCTGTCAGGAGAAACTCCAAGAAGACCATCGAGAAAGACTTCAGAAAATTCATTAATCACGAGGATAGATTGGAAAGAAGGACTTCCAAAGTTTGAATCCTTAACTTGATCTAGATGTTACAGACACCCTTAGGAAATCAACTTTTGATCTCTAAGATAAGAAATAAACCTCCCTTTGGATACTAAGGAACTCCCCTTCCATTCAATCACTGGATCATTAAGAAAATGGAAAATGACCTTTCACGTCCTACAATCCAAAAAAGCATAGCACGAATAAAGTCAATCCATCCCCAAGATTACATAAAAATCCACCATATCAAGCTCTATCAAATACACTAATGTCTCCCTATGAATGATGGACACCACACAACCCCTATAGATATTTCTAGCGACTACAGAATCACTATCGAAGTAGAAACAGAAAAGGGGTCAAAAATATTTCAAGACCACAACCAAATGTACAACCACATAAAAAGTCACATAAGACGATGTAGAACTTGAATCAAGCAAACAATAAACATCACGGGAGAATATTTGTAATATACAAGTAATAACATCTGGAGATGCCTAAGACTCCTGATGAGAAGCAAGTGCAAAAAGACAATTTTGGCCAATGCCAATAATAGAAGTGGTGCTCTTAGGTGCAAGAGCCGAAGAAACAGCGATCGAAACCTTATTAGTAGTGGCAACCTTAGATATAGGATAATTTCTCTATAGATGATAAGATTGACCATAATGATAACACTTATTTCTCCCCTCCTAACAATATCCATAGTAAAGCTTCCTACAAAAATGGCAAGAAGGATAAGGTGGGGCTAACTAATCTCCACTAGCCTGAGACTAACCACCCTAGGCCTTAGGACTATGACCAGCCTAAAAATGATGACCACCGAATGGCTTATGGTAAGAAGAACTGTAGACGAATAAAAACTTCCCTAATTCTTCTTTCTATTCAACTGTCTACCAGCTCTCCCACTATTCTATTGACTTGTACCCTACTCTAAATATTTAAACTTCTTATTCTGTCTGTCTCAATCTCCACATGCTTTTTTTTCTCATTCTCTACCTACTGCATATAAACCAACAGCCTGGAGATGTCCGTATTATTATTCAATATTGTAGTCTTACACTCTTATACAAAATCATGTGACAAACAAAAAGAAAACTTTTTTATTTTGTATCTAATGTTAGCCACTAACACTGGAGCATAAAAGGACAACTGCTAAAATTTCAGAGCATACTCCTTTACACTCATCTTACCTTGCTTTAAGTTCATAAATACTTCATCCTTAGCTTTTTTCAACTCCTGAGGAAAAAAGTGATCAAGAAATGCACTTGAAAAGTCATCCCACACAGCCAACTCAGCATCATAACCCTTCATCACTTCTCACTCCCCATACCACAGATAAGCCATATCTTTCAACTGATATGCAGCAAACTCCACACCTTTAGAATAAGTAGCATGCATCATCCTAAAAATCATCTTTATCTCATCAATGATCCCTTGAGGATCCTTCTCAACCTTAGAGACTGTAAGGTGGGGGTATTCAAACTCATAAACTGGCCAACTCGAGTAACCTCATGTTAATGAGCAACAAAACCAACATGATTAGTCTAACAAAACCATGATACCAAAAACTGAGTAAGCATATAAATAGACTGATGGAACTCCATATTAGAGATATCTCCTTGAGATGACTGAGCATAAGTGTCACTAGCCTAAGAAACTCAACAAGGACTAGTAGGGATAGGTGAAACTCTATATAGGGTGGCACAGTAAGGAACAGGGACCTTAGAGCGAGTTTGCACTCCACAAACAGGGAGAGTTTCCTTCATATTTTCCTCAGGTGTGACATAGGGTCTAATAGAGTTTCTATGATTGTCAGATCTTCAGGGAGTCATGATCTGAAATATGAGTAAGCTAGGAGTTAGGGAAGTTTTAAGACAACTACAATCTATAGCCCAAAATTGAACATAAAAAGGAAATCATTCCTAAATACCTCGTACCCTCCCCCTATAAGTGTGGCGCACTACACACCTATAAAAAGAACTATACTTAACATGACTTTATAGACACTCAACAACCCTAAACCGTGCTCTGATACCAAGTTTGTCATGATTAAAACCAGGGACTAGTCATGATAGGTATCTTAAGCCCACTATGAGACAGAGACCATCATTTTAGCCTAACATCCAAAACACAATAAAAGAATACAGCGGAAGCTAACAAAATAGTAATAAGAAAGATTATAATCAAATGTAAACTCTATGAATCAAAACCAATATTCAACCCATACTTGTCCATAAAAAACATCTAAAACCAAAAATGCCAAAAAAGATTGGGACCTTCCCCCGATCGTGACCAAAAAGAAAGTCTAAAAAAAATACTAAGACTTAAAAGAACTAGATGAAATGATTGATCCTTCGAAAAGATATAGGCTCACCACTTCACAGCCACTTAATAGATATACCGTACCACCTAATGCTACACAAGAGTAACAAAAAATCCCTCAAACCCTACATCATAAAATGATGTAGCATCTTAGGATGGTCAGTGGGATAAATACTGGCATGTAACTCAGGAAAAGTGATAAAATTATGTCAATGGAAAAAATCAGTCAAATACATAATAATCATATATACGTATGTAAGATGGCAGGATAGGGACAGGGGTCATGAACATGAAAGTGTAAAACATTAACCTAAACTGCTTAGCTCGCTCCATCTTAAAGGCACCCACAGGTTATATGGGTCCATCTCCTCCTACTAAAAGGGCCCTAGTATTTATTACTCATACGAATCGAGGGATATGAAGAAAATTCTAAGGACACCAAGGCTCTAGCCAACTCAAAATATCATGTGTGAACCAAGCACATGGTCATATAGACCCCACATCAGCAAATATGGTTTCTAATATTATTTCCTCTGAGTTTACACCTTCACAGTGAGCTACATAATTCCCTTTAAATCCAAATTGAAACAGTTTGCATGAAATCCCAACCATTAACCCAGAATTCTTATAATTAAGGCATTTAACACTTGATATCATCATACCAATTATGCTTGCAAGCTTATATAATCATTCAAAACTAGTCCATGTAACTATTAGACTCCCAAGTTCCAATTTAGAATCTAAACCATGGCCACCAAGGGCCTTTCAAATCTATTTTAACCAATTATCCATTAATGTTATGCAATAGTTCATAAATAAGTTGAATTATGCAATTATCCATGTTCAAAAACCAAATTTACAAAGTGGATTGGGGTTAATGCCTTTACCAAGTCAAAAAGTCATCAATTTGGGAAAATCTATGTTCCCCATTCCAATTTTCATAGTAATACACCAATTCAGTCAAAAACCATAAATTAAAGCATAAATCATCAATTTAAAACATGGGAAAAGTAAATCAAGCAATATTAATCAAAAAACCCAACCCATCAATTCAAACCACATGGATAATAAGTAAATAAATGTCATAATGTTTAATTAAAGTTAGAGAATGAGATACTATCCTAAAATATATAAGAAATTAAAAATAATTAAGTTGAAAGCTTGGATGGTGAATCCTTTATAAAACCCTTGGGTTTCTTGGTTTAAGTGTTTAAGAGGAAGAGAATGATGCTTCAATCCTTAAAATTGAAGTAAAATGGTATATTTTATGTTTATAGGTCATGGAAAGGCTAAAAAGACCAAAAGTGCCCCACTCCAAGTGAAAAGGACAAAAATGGGGCGTTGTTACCACAACAACATGAAACTCCGCTAACACGGAGGGTAGCCTCTATACCACACCCTTATCACAGAGGCTAACATTCATGGCATGCCAATATTATGGACCCTCACTACCTCAGGGTTAAAAATAACCTCAAACCCCTTTCAAAAATTTAAAAACTTTCTAAAAATACCCTTTTAACATACTAAATCATAATTTAAGTCAAAAATCAACATTACACATGTGGGAGGGTCAAAAATAACATGATCAAAATTTTATTGATTCTCATAGGTTGGTAAAACTTAGTCAAAACGTAAAACCAAGCGATCTCATGAAGGCCTAGGGTACATGCCACCACCTTCAATTCCTATCTCCATAAGAAAGACAATTAGTAACTACATCACCATAGAAGAGAAGTCCACTACTTCCAATAAAAGGCCTTGTATCCTTGATCGACTTGGAGAATAAATTGTAAGAACTTTTATTTTTAAAAGGTTAGGACTACTAAATAAGAAAAAAAGCAAAAATCCCGGAGAAGTTGTCAAAGCACGATAATAAACTCTTCACCTAAAATCCATAAGAATTTTCAAAGTTTGATTCCTTCTGGAATGAGGCGACAAATGAAACTCGTGTTTTCATATAAGGAGGTGTTAAAATCAAAGGCTCATACTATGATTTATACGAAGAAATGTGAGGTAGATTAAGAAAGTGTAGGCTCTTTATATCATATTACAACCCAAAGTAAGAGTGATGCCTTATCTTAAATGAAGGTTGATAAAAAGTTTCAACATATTTACTGGTGTTACCACATATCCATCAATGATGATGATTCATAAGAGAAGGAAGATGTTGGAGATGCCCCATTAAAACTCAAAGAGGAGTAAAAACCATAATAGATCCCTTGAAGGAAGTCAATATTGGCACTAATAAGGATCCAAGACAAACTTAATAGAGCACTTTTCTAGAAAGGGATAAAGAAATTACTTATATGGATATACTCAAAGAATATAGGAATGTCTTCGCTTATAGTTATAAGAAGATGCCTAGCTTATATCCAAAAGTAGCAATCTATTAGTTGACGATCAAGAATGGTACTCGTCTTATTGAGAAATTATAAAGTCTCTTTAGGATAAAATTAATTCCATTGATTAAAAATGAGGTTAACAAATAATTAAAGTTGGATTTATTCATCAAGTCAAATACCCCACATGAATTTCATGTATTGTTCCTATGCAGAAGAAGAATGGCCAAATTGGAGTTTATGTCAACTTTAGGGATCTCAACAATGCTTTTCCTAAGGATGATTTTCCAATCCCTATTTCAGAGTTGATAGTTGATGCCACCACTGATTATGAGGCAATGTCCTTCATGGGTAGTTCATTTAGCTAAAACAAAATGCCCATGGCACCAAAGAATGAAGAGTTCATTATATTTTACATGCTGAAAGGTATTAATTCCTACAAGGTGATGCCTTTCAATTCAAAGAATGTTGGTGTCACTTATCAAAGGGCTGTGAAAAACATCTTTGATGGACTACTCCATAAAAATATTAAGTTTTATGAGTATGACTTAGTGGTTAAGTTAAGAAAGAGGAACGACTACTTGAAAGGCCTAAGAATAGTATTTGAGTTGATCTGAAGATATCAACTTAGAATTAACCCATGAAATGTACCTTCACAGTTACTTTTGAAAAGTTTGTTGGCTTCATTGTACAACATTAAGGAATTGAAAATGATTAGGCCAAGTTGGATGCGATTTTGAAGATGCCCGAGCCTCGAAAAATTCATGAGTTGAAAACACTTTAAGGAAGGCTAGCATATTTAAGGAGGTTCATCAAACCTGGCCAAAAAAATGTCAACCATTTAGCCGTCTCATGAAGAAGGATGCTCTTTTTAAATTAGACCAAGCTTGCAGTAAGGCCTTTGAAAGTATCAAATCATACTTGATGGAGCCTCTAGTTCTTGTGGTGCCCATTCCTGGAAAATAATTGATAATTTTTATCATGGTAGAAGAAAGGTCAGTTGAAGCACTACTTGATTAAAAAAGTAATGAAGGCAAAGAAAACTCCCTTTACTAGCTGAGTAGAATGATGACATCGAATGCGCTAAATTATTCTCCAATCAAAAAGTTATTTTTTGCGTTGGTCTTCTCAATCCAAAATGTGAAGCACTATTTTCAAGCCCATGTCATTCATCTTGTGTTAAGGGCAAATCCCATCAAGTATGCAATGTCAAAACTAATCCTTAGTGATTGACTTGTAAGGTAGTACCTTTAATTTCAATAGTTTGGGATCATGTACATTCCCCAAAAGGTTGTAAAGAGACAAGCATTGGCAGACTTTGCAATGGTTATTAAAGCTAGGCTCTTGTAGAGGATGTACTTTAATGGTGTCGTACATTAAGGTGGAGTTGGTGTTGGTGTGGTGTTTGTCACTCCACAAGGAAAGGATATCACATACTCTTTTACCCTGACAAATCATTGCTCTAATAATGTTGTTGAATATCAAGCAGTAATACTCAGACTTGAGATAGCTATAGACATGAAACAACTACTATTACAATTATTTGGTGACACCCAATTAGTGATCAAGCAGCATTTGGGAAGCTATGAAGTCAAAAATCCTAATTTATGCCCATATCATAATTATGCTCATAAATTGATGGGATGTCTTAGAGAAGTAACCCTCCAGCACATGCCAAGGGAAAAAAATAAACAAGTTGATGCCTTGGCTGATTTAGCCTCAACCCTAACTCTATTGGATCAAATACGAGTTACTATCTGTAAAGAATGGGTAGTACCACCACTAAATGAGGAGGAATGTGTAGAAAACAAGATTAAGCACCTCATCATTGTATCTGAAGTCGTAAAGGAAGATTGATGGCAACCTGTCATTAACTACTTGTGTTATGGGATACTCCTAGAGGATCCAAGAAGAAGGACTGACATCCATTATTGTGCACCTCACTTTATTTACTACAAAGACAGGCTATACAGAAGATAATTTGAAGAAGTACTCTGGTGATGTTTGGGAGAGGAAGAAGTAGATTAAGTTTACAATAAATACACTCGGAAGTTTGTAGATCTCATCAACCTGGATCAAAGCTCTATTTTAACATTAAAAGTATAGGGTATTGTTAGCTAATAATGGTGGAAAATTTATTAGAGTATGCTAGAAGATGCAAATCTTGTCAATTTCACATAAATTTATAAATCAACCTCCTGAAGTAATACATGCAACTATAGTATCTTGGCCATTCAACGCTTGGGGATCGTATATAGTTGGACCACTGCCAAAATCTTCTAGTGGACATTTGTATATCTTAGTCGTTATAGATTGCTTCTCAAAATAGGTCAAAGTTTTTGCTCTTAAAGAAGTAAAGAAGGATAATATTATGAAATTCATCTGCATGAATATTATCTACCACTTTGAAATCCCTCAGTACAGAGTAATGGAAAATAGCAAGACATTTGGTAACAAGCTAATAAACATAATTTGTGATCTCTTTGGTTTTAATCAGTATATATTTCTTATGTACTATGTTGTTGTCAATGGTCTCACTGAAGCATCAACAAGTCACTATGCAACCTGTTGAAGAGAGTCATCTCTAAGTCCAAACAAGACTGGCATGAATGAATGGAAGAAGCTTTGTAGGCATATAGGACAAATTACCGCACATGAACACAAGCAACCCCATACTTGCTTACTTTTGGAGGTAAAGTGATTCTACTACTTGAGCATCAAATACCTTCTTTAATACTTGTTATTTAAGAAGGGCCCACTAAAGAAGAAAATTCTAAGTTGTCTTACGGAGTTAAAAGCTCTTGAAGAGAAGAGATTAGAGGCTCACCAAAATCTTGATGTTACCAAGCCTCGGTATCTCATTCTTTAAACAAAAAAGTTTTCTTAAGATGCTTTCAAGTTGGAGATCAAGTCTTTGCAGTAAGGAGGCCCATTATACTTCTCGTAAGTCTAAGGGGAAATTCACCTTAGAATGAGATGGACATATATCGTACAAGAGGCATATTCAAATGATGCTTACAAGCTTATCGATGTAGATGGCGTGAAAATTGGTCATATCAACACCAAGTTCTTAAAGAAATACTATCCTTGAAAAAAGATGATGCTCTTTTAAGGCACGAGCATAAACTACAAGTCCACTCCTGGCCTGCAAGAGTATAAATTACGTATAATTCAAACAAAAAATCGACTAGATTGAAAACCTCAAAAGAGGCAACCTAGGAAAAAGTTAGGACACAAGAAATATAATATAAAAAACTCACCTAGAACTATGTTGTGACTTGATCCACTTCGTGGAGGTACATAGGCACTTGAAATTTCATTCTGATTTTAGTTGCATGAGTGTAAAAAAAAACATGTTCCCTCTTGATCCATCACATTAAAATTAAGTTTACAAATATTCTAAATACATTTTGCGCATGCGCCAAATATTTATGGCTCAATGGGGGCAATCCATAAAAAAAAAGAGCTCCTTTAATAGGATTTAGAGTTCTTAAGTTCTCCAAGGCTATAACTAAAGGTGGAAATCTACCAAGCCTGTAGTCTGAAGTCAAAAATATATTAAATTTTCAAGTTGAAGTTGTCAAAACTCCTAATCTTCAAATTAAAGTCTCCTAAATTTTAACGTCTTAAGGTGGGCAAAATTTATCTCTTTGCACCTTAAGTTGATCTCTTCACAGATGTGTCCTTAAGAATCTCAAAATTTTCATGTCTTAAGGTGGATAAGATTTGTCCCTTTGCACTTAAGTTGGACTTTTTTGTGGATTTATCCTTAAAAGAATCTCAAAATTTAATGTCTTAAGGTGGACAAGATTTGTCCCTTTGCACCTTAAGTTGGTCTCTTCACGAATTTATCCTTAAAAGAATCTCAAAATTTTAATGACTTAATATGGAAAAAATTTGTCCCTTTGCACCTTAACACTTTGTTTGGAGGGTGGTTTTTCATGGTTTCATAATGTACGGTACTGTATGGTATGGTATTGTACTATTCAGTATAGTACAATACAATGTTTCGATGGCCTGTATCATTCACTATTGTTTCATAATAATTTTGCTGTTTGGTTTGATGGTATGATACTGTATCGTAACTGGTAAGTTTACTAAAATGCCCTTAATTATTATAGATGTTAAATTTATCAAATTTTTAATAAAATAATTTTCTTTCTTGTAATCTGCCACAAATTATGTTATGTAAATATATTAAGTTGTTAAATTCATGTAAATTTAAACAAAATCAATACAAGAGTAGATCAAAATAAATGTAATCGGATTCATTTTTAAGTAACACATTTTATTTTCATATGATCTTTTGAAACGTGACCATCAACAACTAGTACAAAGTTTGAGCATATCTCCAGTGTATGCTACAAGTGTGTTCGGTATGCAATACAAACAAATTTAGGAAAACAATTATTTCTTACTTATTGTCTTATGTTCAACACACAAATAGAATTTTTTAAAAAAATATTTTTATATATTTAACACAAAACAACGAGAACGAATAGGATAAAGAGGGTGGGATAAGAAAAAATTTATGAATTTTTTGTTAATAAGGAATTTTGGGGGTGGGGTAATAGAGTGGGGGATCGAGGGTAGAGTAAGAAAAAAGTTTTGAATTTTTTGAAAAATAAATTAATTTTTTTATAGGTGGGTGCATGCCCGGGGTTGGGGAGCTGGTAGGAAGTGGTGGTGGGGTAAGAATTCTTTTTCAACTTTTAAAAAAATAAAGAAAATTATCCGGAGAGAGGGGTTGGTAAGTGGTGGAGGAGGTGGAGACGTGAAAAAGTTTGAAATTTTTTAACAAAATATTTTTTTTTAAATGAAAGGGGGGTGAGGGTTGGGGGGCTTGGTAATGGATGGGGTCAGGGTCAAGATAGGGGGTGGGATAAGAAAAAAATTTAAAATGTTCTAAAATAGAAATTTAAAAAATAATACTTTTAGGCAGAGAGAGATAGGAGGTGGAGTTAAATAATATTGGGTAAAGTGTGAAATTGGAATATATAATATTAAATAAAGGCATAATTAGAAAAAAGAAAAATAAGCAAGTCATGAGATACCACCATATTGGTGGTTACATAAAGTGAGGGTTTTCATGGTTACCAAACCATGAAATTAAATTATACCATATCATACATTTTAAGAAACAATCAAAACAAACATGGTTCTCTTACTAACCATACAATACAATACCATGGAAAACCACCATCCAAATAGTGTGTAAGTTGGTCTCTTCACGAATTTATTCTTAAAAGAATCTCAAAATTTCTATGCCTTAAGATGGATAAGAATTGTCCCTCGCACAGTAAGCTGACCATACTTGCAGCCAAACTTGTCAAGTCTCAAGGTGATAGAGGCAAAGTTAAAATATCGCACCATAAGCCGACCATTACATAAGTACATCGATAAAAAGGGACCATACTTGAAGCCAAACTTGTCAGTTCTCAAGGTGACAGAGGCGAAATAAACTCTCGAACCTTAAGTTGACTATTGCATAAGTACATTAGTGTAAAGGGACTATACTTGAAAGCGAACTTGTCATGTCTCAAGGTGACGAAGGCGAAGTTAAACTCTCGCACCTTAAGCTGACTATTGCATAAGTACATCGGTAAAAAGGAACCATACTTAAAACTAAACTTATAAAGTTTTAAGGTGAGGGAGGCAACGTTAAAATATCACACCTTAAGCTCACCATTGCATAAGTACATTGGTGAAAAGGGACCATAATTGAACCCCAACCTGTTAGGTCTCAAGGTGTGACATAGGCGAAGTTAAACTCTCACACTTTAGGTTGACTTTTGCATAAGTACATCAGTGAAGAGGGACCATATTTGAAGCCAAACTTGTTAAGTCTCAAAGTGACCGAGATGAAGTAAACTCTCATACCATAATATGACCATTGCATAAGTACATCAGTGAAGAGGAACTATACAGAAGTGAAGTTAAACTCTTGTACCTTAAGCTGACCATTACATAAGTACATCAGTGAAGAGGGACCATACTTGAAGCCGAACTTGTCAGGTCTCAAGGTAACAGAGGAAAAGTTAAACTCTTACATCTTAAGCTGACCATTGCATAAGTACATTAATGAAAAAGGATCATACTTTAAGACAAACTTGTTAGGTCTCAAGGTGATGGAGACGAATTTAAAATCTCGCACCTCAAGCTAACCATTACATAAGTACATCGGTGAAAAGGGACCAAATATAAAGTTGAACTTGTGAGGTCTCAAGGTGACGAAGGAGAAGTTAAATTATTGCACCTCAATTTGATCCATCATAATTTTCATTCGTTTAATCTTTCAAAAAGGAAGAGGAAAAGACAATACAAAGAAAACATAAATAGAAGAGATGTTGTTACCTGTCAGAATATTTCATACTTGAAAACCATATGTCACTGATTTGGATTCAAATAAGATGTTTTGGTTTTGATGAGAATGAAGTCCTCAAAATCATATTTGCAGCAATCAAAGAACCCTTTGATGGTGATGTTTCTGCATCAAGGTATAAATTATTTGGTAAGGCGGCAGAAATGTGAAATTCTCTGCTGAACAGAATCTAGGGTCAACTTTAAAAAATCGTCTAGAATGATTCCTAAGGTCTAAATTCTAAATTTTGAATATGCGGAAGATGTATGTGTCTAGTTTCTAGAGAATCAAGCATATCACGATTTCAATACTCCCACATTGAAGTACAATTTTTTTTGGTGTCGTCTCATAAATCTAAAACTGCTGGTATATCAAAATTCAAAGTTGAATTTGGGATAACACCTGAAATGATTTTGAAGGTATTAAAATATAAATTTCGGATATGTTACATATCTTTCTTTCTAGTTTCACAAAAATCAAAAGACTTGTGATTTCGTCATTCTTACTTCAAGATATGAAAGTTTTAGCAAAGACGCGCAGATCTAAAATTTTCAATATTATAAAATTTAAGGCTAACTTCAAAAAGTTATCTAGAATTACATTGAAAGATTTTAAGTCTGGATTTTGGATATGCTATTATCTCAAAGTCTAGTTTTTGAAATATCAAACGGTTTATGATTTTACAATAAGACATTAATTTTCTATCACTAACATGTTAGGCTAAAAAAAAGTGAAGAAAATAAAAGAGAAGTAGAGGGAAAGAAATTACCTCGGTATTATTCATAGCTTGGAAACCCCAAAACTGATATTGAAAAAGTGAGTAACCAACATCCTTTTATAGAGTTGTAGGGCCATTGTTTCCATTTCCAATATGAATTCAAATTGAAAGAGTTATTGAACATGGTTAAGTAAGGCCATAAAATTTTTTCCAAAATCTATTTGAAATTGGATAAAGTCAAAATACCCTAGTAGAAGTGGAGATAATAAGAAATTTATTATTTGAATTGGATATCATGCCTCACTAATGGGTCTTACATGTAAAAATTTATGGTAATTTTTTAAAAAAAAAAATCGTAACCCAAAAAAATTTATTTTAGAGACAATATCAATATATAAATTGAATGGTTCAGCTTTAAATTTTCTCAACTAATGAAATGGGTGTTCATATATACGAAAATCTTTGAAGTGCGAAGAAAGCATGTTTAAATAATTCATATTTCAAGTCTAGTCTCTAAAGTATACACTCAACCAGTCTTGAAGTAGGAGACAATTGTAGTCATATAGATTTTATTCAAATTAAATTTAAAATATATTAGTCCAAATAAATATTGAGGATTAATATAATTGAATTAATTATTTAAGTCCAAATATATACGAATTTAGTTGAGGTCCATATTTTATTGGGCTAGCCTATTAATTTGGGCTACAAAAGATGAGCCCACTTTGCGAAACTCAAGATATCATCTTATACTAGAGGTCCAATTTGGTGTCACGTGTCGAATGACATGGCATGCTAAGTAAAGTGAAGGAACCAATAGAACTATGCCACATGTCAAAATGATACAACATGCCTAATGAAATCAAAAGTTCAATCAAATGTTGTCACGTCACTTGAATCTGATAGGTCAAAAGAAGTCCATCTTCATCATAACTCTTTTCTTCCCACAACTATAAATAAGAGTCTCATAATTTAGAAAAAGAACCAACAACTCTAACAAGAAGCAAGATAGAGCTCATGGATCAAAGGCACTAAAATTCTCTATAAGCTACAAGTCAAGATCAAACTCACAAATTAAGTTCAAATTCAAGATCAAGCTCTAAAACCTAAATTTATATTTGAAAAGATGAATCAGAGGATTCATAGAGATTGTAACACTCACATATTCAAATCAGTAAAACGATTATTGCAATATTTTTCTTATCCCGATTAATTATTTTCGCGATCTTGAGTTTTATTGTATAACAATCACAAGACATGAATATCGAAAAATCAGAAGAAAGGCAATGAAAAATAATGTAAAATGAAAAATATGTTATCAATTTTTATTTTTTTTTAAAAAAATAAAAATAAAAGAATTTAAAATAAATTTATAAGAAAAAAATTGAAAGAAAAACATTGTAATTATCATTAATTCTTACCTTCCCCATAGATTTGAATAATGTTGCATGATCTTCTCTTTAATTACACCAAATTTGTACTAAGTTACTAACTAATAAATAGGGGAAAAGATAGAAATAGCATCTAAAACTAAAATAATATCATAAAAATAGCACTCAAAATTGAATACCCCATAAATAGCCACAAACTAATTCCACTAGCTAACCTTTACTGTCATACACTTAAACATAACAAAAAATGTTGTTCAAGTAACTTCCCCTTTCTTTGCTTTTCATTCACAATTTTCTTTTCATTCAAACTCCTAAACGTCCTTTCCTTTACCTTTTTTGATACTCCAATTTACCTTTTTCATTCCACAAATTTTGTATAAAATCTCCAAAAATTTGCATTCAATTAGCTTCCTATAATTTTTTTCATTATAAATTTGCTCAAAATTGATACAAAATAACGGCTTCAACTTCAGTTTTAGTTTCAATAATGATAAAATACGGAGATCAGTGGATATCTGATGCTGAATTTAAGTGTATCCATATGGTATAAAAGAGTATCAATTGGATATAAGGACTACATGTGAATGCATAGAATCCCTTCTCCCTTCTTAAAAAGTGTATCAATGTAGTATAAAAGTATATCAATGTGGTATAAAAATGTATTAAATGGGTATAAAGATTGCATATGCATCCATAGGTTCCCTTTATCTATTTTTTAAAAAAGTATATCAATGTGACATAAAAGTGTATCAATCTGGTATAAAAGAGTATCATTTGGGTACAGAAACTGTATGTGCATGCATAGGTTCCCCTTTTCTTTTCTTTTTTTTAAAAAATGTATCAATCTGGTATAAGAGAGTATCAATTGGTAGATTTTTTTTTTATCTTTAAATGCATCAAAATATCTCCGACTCTATGATCAAGTCATCCTCTGAGAAGAACATGGATCAAGACATGGGTTTTCTCTTACCTTGAGACCTCATTATTTCACTTTTTTTCTTCTTCAAGTTTAAAGAACTGTGACATTTCTTCAAGTTCAAACCCATATGTGATGATTCTATAAAATCATCATCATCATTAACAACAAATTTGAGGTCAAAATTAACCTCTTTATCCGTTAATTTTAACTTTCATTTACTTTCTATTTTTTGCTTCATGTCTTGTGTTTTCAATGCTCCAATGCAAGAAATAACAAATCAATTTTTGATACTGATCGCAAAACACAGTAGATTGATCGATGCATCATAGAGGAGAAAAAATTTTTTTGGGAAAGTATATTTAGAAAAGAAAAGTGATTTAAGAATAGTCAACTATAAATAACATTTAATCTCCTTAATTGTATAAGGAGAGTAATTTTGGGCAGAATGGCTAAAAAAAGAAATAAATTGGGCCGACCTGCTCCAATTGTTCATATTTTAATAGTGTGGACCATTTCTTTTTAAAATGACCAGCCATGTCCTTTTCTCTAATAAATAAGTAATTGTTTGATCAATCAAATATGTCAAATGATATATATACTTAATTCAATTCTAAGTCCAACTCCAAGTAGGTTTTCAAACATGCCCTCATGGAATATTCTAGATTTTTCAAAAGGGATAACTAAGTTTGTTAATTAAGTGAAAGTCTCTGAATTTTAAAAATTGAATAAAAATAATAAATTTTACTCAGCAATCCTCATTTTTTCTTTTTACACTTTTAACTCCTAACTATAGAACTAGAGATTATTCCGAATAAATATGCCCAATTATTGAATAATTGTTATAAACGTACCATATATAGTGAATGACTACGTTACCATATATAGTGAATATCTACTTTACCATATATTGTGTATGTCTATTTATGAAAAAGTTACAAACCCCAAGGTTAGTTTTTCCCTATAAATAAAAGGGGTTTTCCTCATTGTAATTCATCCCTCAAGAGAAGAAATAAGAATTACTCTCTCTATTCTTTCTACTCTTCTTCTTTGTTCTTTATTGTTTTATGACACATTTCAGCACGAGCCTCTAAAAGTATTCTAAGATTGGAAACAAAAAAAAATTAAAGGATTTACCAGAGGTATGATCGGTAATATGACAAAGTAACTCTATTTTATTGCTTCTCGTATTAAAATCTTCAGTGTCATATGAATGAAGAATCTCTGGTTGCCATATTTTTAACACAGTAAGTTAGTATTATATGACAAATGTACAAATCTATTGTGCTTAGATGATATCAACCATGGATTATTGTATGTGCACATGTGATTAAAGTTTTGTTCTCAGCTTACACAATTATTCTTATTTTAATAATTAAATATATTGGAAACACATCAATAGAGGATTTTCTAGATATTAAAATTATTATATTAGTTCACTCTGAAATCATTATACTTTGGCTTATTATGCCAGTGTTTGAGAGTAAGACAAGGTTAGTAATTTCTTATGTTATCTGTCTTTTGTTACTAATAATATAATTATTGTTGGATTTGAGGAAAAATAATTGGTTTGGAATCATTTATGTTTTAAATTTATTCCTCAAGAACAATATTATCAAAAAGAATAATAATATGTTAAGTCTAAGTCCCATCAATTTATGCCTAAGACGTCTTTATATAGGTAAGACGTTGAGTTTGAATCTCAATGCACCATATTGATGATATTATGATGGCTAAGACAAAATAATGTGTTTTTAATGAAAAGTCATGAAATATGTCTCATTGAATATGCTCCATTCCATGAAGTGAATGTGGTAGCAAAATATGATAAGTCTGAAATATGACAACTTACTTCATTCTTGAAGTGTATATGATAGCAATGCATAGTATGTCTGAAAAAAGACAAGTGATTGAATGCACGAATATATGCATAGAGGGATAATATGATAATGATCATCAAAAGTGATGATATTTTCATATGCGTATTATGATCATAAGATATGTTAGAGAAACATTTTCTAGATCATATGTATGCCTTGATTTGCTCCTGAAGTAGCAACATCATAAAAGAGGTTATAAGCTATCAATTTGATAGGCTTAAGACATGATTATATTTCATTCATGGGAATGAGAATTTTAATTGTTATAAGTATAGATCTATTCCCTGGGTGAATGTGATGATATTCAGTAAAACTTATCAACAAACATGAACTTGATTGTGATGGCTTCACAACTCACCTCCGAATCAGGCAGAATAATCGAGAAGATTTATTTTGAAATCTACTTCTAAAGTAGTAAATCTGAAATTTATTCATGTAATAGTAAATCCGGAATTTACTAAAGTAAAAAGGTACATGTCATGGTAAATTTGGAGTTTGCTAGAATAAAAGTTCATAAGTTGACATGAACGATTATGACATCCCAAAGATGTACATATTGAGTGATGAACATGTAATGAAAAATTAAAAATTCTTCGAGAATTGTTCATGTTGTTTGTTCTTATGATAAGTTGGTTTGACCAACTAATTATTGGATTGGATCCCTCAAAATCTGAAAAATATAAAAAGTGAATAAGAGTCTATTTACCTGCCATATGATCTATTAAGATGCATCGATATAAGATGATCACTTCTATAATTATTTTCAACCTACAGTTTGACATTCATAAAGTTGTTTGCTCAATAAAATTGAGCTAAAAGCACGATTTTTAGATTGTGTAATCAAGATAATTCATCTTGATGAAAATGGTTTGGCATTGAATGCCTTCAATAAATAGTTACACCATTGCTAATGAGAATAAAACTTCATGTGTTGGTCTGAAATATGATATGTTGCGTACAATATCACTTGTATGCATTAGACCAATAAATTATGATTAATTTTTTCCTCTCAGTTGGTTCAAGGTCAGGAAGCAACTATTCCATCCAATAGTTGATGTGCGGTCTATGATTAATGAATATACCATGATGCACAAAGATGGATTTCTCAAATAAGATGGAGGATGTATGTTAGTTTTCCTAACATAAGGGGGATATTATAAGCAACTATGAAATATGTTAGGAATTATCATCAGATCCTCATTCAAAAGATAATTCAAGTCAACTGCAGAAAGCATATCATATTTAAGCTGCAAGTGCTCCTATTTTGTGTCCCTAAAGGACAAAGTCTATGCATGTGTGAAGTATGGTAAACCTATCGGTTCCAAATGAAATAAATCCTTGAAAAGAATAAGGAGCAAATAATCATAATAAGAAGACAATGTCTACAACATAACACCTCATAAAACCTTATGAGAGATTCAGGTACCTGAAAATAATGAAGTGATGAGATCTCAAAATGTTATGTTATACTGTTCATGATATTCTTAATATAATATTGATGCAATATTATGAGAGATTACGAGGATCTGAATTCAATATTTATTTAAGCATACTGACGTATAAACATTTATCAAGTGATATGAAAGGATATATTTTGGTAAGCATAAAACTTATTTGATTTGCAGTCCAAACACTTGAAAATGTCACACATGAAATGTTGAATATTGTCGCTTGATAAACTTTATACGAAAACATTTTTAAGGATTCAAAATGTTTGAAGCATATAAAAGTTTCTGAGAAACTTATTTATAATCCTTATATTGTATAAGCTTATAGCTTGAAAATTGTTGCAACTCTTGGAGAGTTTCCAAAAGCAACATAATTTTTGCTTAAATGAGAAACATTCAAAATTGAATAAGGATCCATTCCGACCTCAAGAAAAGAATGAGGAACTCCTTGATTATGAAGTACCATGTCTTAGTGCAATTGATGCACTAATGTATCTTGCAAATACTATAAGGCCTGATATAACCTTTTTCAGTTAATTTGTTAGCAAGTTTGCAGTCCTGATCTTATTGGTCATGTTGATGTTGGGTACTTATCTGACCTACATAAAGCTCGATATCAAATTGGTTATATGTTCATATGTTGCGGTACTGCAATATCTTGGAGATATACAAAACATTCTATCGTAGCCTTTTCATAGAACCATGCTGAGATAATAGTTATTCATGAAGCAGGCCGAGAATGTGTATGGTTGAGGTATGATACATCTCATTCGAGAAAAATGTTATTTGAAATGTGACAATATACCCATAATCTTATATGAAGATAATGCAGCATGCATAACACAACTTAAGGGAGGATCCATAAAAGGAGATAGAACGAAACACATTTCGTCAAAGCTTTTTTACATACATGAGCTCCAAAAGAATGGTGATATTAACATGCAACATATTCGTTCAAGTGATAATGTGGCTGATTTATTCACCAAGTCTCCTTCAATTACAACTTTCAAGAAGATGGTGCACAAGATCGGAATGCAAAGGTTCAAGGATGTTCTCATTAGGGGGATTTAATACGTGTTGTACTCTTTTTCCCTTACGAGGTTTTATCCCACTGGATTTTCCTTGTAAGGTTTTTAATAAGGTAGCAAATATGCGTATTATCTATCAATTCGACATTCAAGAAGGAGTGTTATAAATGTACCATATATATAGTGAATGTCTACTTTACCATATACAGTAAATGCCTATTTACCATCTATTGTGTATGTCTATTTATAGAAAAATTACAAACTCCAAGATTAATTTTTCCTTATAAATAAAAGGATTTTCCCTCATTGTAATTCATCCTCAAGGAAAGAAATAAGAATTATTTTCTCTATTCTCTCTACTCTAATTAAATAATTATTATAATAACATCTACTATTATGTGCACTGAACAATTGAATAGTTATTGGGACCTCTACAATTTTTGGACAACTTGTTTTGAAAAATTTGACCTCATGTAAGTTACATACGGTAGTTAATATTAGAAGATCCGTGAAAAGGTTTGCGAGCTCATAACCGGAGCTCGGTAGAGATATCCTACGAGCCTTTGAAATATCCGGCTGTAAGCTTCTTGTATATGAACCCTAGCCCCTAAACGCTTTCATTTGCCATATTGTGAAAACCTATTATTGTACCCCCAATGGAATCTTTGTTTGCAAACTATGCTTCTTCAGATGAAGATGAAGATGAAGTAGAGCACCCCAGCCGAGCTTTCTCATCTCTTCCTCCCCCAAAATCAACTTCTTCATCTTCTTTCCTTTCATTACGCCCACCTAAATCCCTTTCAATAACTGAAGAGGATGATGATGGAGAATTGAGGCCACGTAATGTTGGAATTACTGATAAACGCTTGTCTTCTCTTCCTCAACCTATATCCACATCTTCTTCTTCATCGGTTTTCTCTGTCCTTCCACCTCCAAAGACCACCAAACCAGATCCCCCTTTGTCTTCCTCGGATCCTAAACCCAAAAGGATTGTTCAATTTGAGCCTCCTGTCAACCTTTTCTCTAATAGTGTGGATGAAGACGAGGATGAAGATGAGGACGAGGATGAAAAAGACAAACAAAGAAATAGGTCTGGAACTCTTGCTCAAACTTGTTCGGTTAAGTCATTTTTGTCGAGCATTCCTGCCCCAAAGAACTCCACCACTTTGGGTGTTTTGGGTTCGGGCTCCGGAAGAAGATCTTTGACCATTGAAGCAGATGTCCCTGTTCTTAATCCAGCTAGCTACAATGTTCTAGTTAATGCCAATACAGGGTACAGTGAGGGTTCAAATGTGGGAGGTTTTGATGTTCCCTCTCAACACAATGCTGTTGCAGGTGATTACACTAATTGGAATGCACAGGGTTATGAAGGTTATGCTGGCTATGGTAATGATGTGGCTACTGATTATTCTCATGCTGCTCCAACAGATGTGAATTATGCTGACTATGGCACTTACACTGGTTATGAGCAGTATTTTCATAATTGGACTGATGGATCTAGTGCAACAGCAGCATCAGCATCAGAAATTACTGATACGGCCGAAGTTGCTTTTAGAGTGCCTGGGAAGAGAGGCAGGAGTGATGCTCCACAGAATATTGTTGAGGTGAACCAGGACGAGTTGATGAAGAATAGACCAAGGGAAGACCAGACAAGGCTTACCGGGATTGCCTTTGGGCCATCATACCAGGTACATCTTTACTACGTCTATGAAGTTACTTGTTCTTCTACTAAATTATAAGAAGCATAAAGTTTAATTGTAGTTAATTCTTAGTACTGCATATTAATTTTGGAAAGATGGACATTATTGTGAATGTGTCGTTTGTTATTGGACTTTTGGTTTGAACCATCTGTCTGTGCTAAGTTTGGATTTTTTTTATTATCCAAATTTGTTCATGATTCTTTCTATTGACTTTGAGCAGGATAAAAATAAATCTTAGAGGTTTAGACAGCTGATAGCATTGTGAGATATATTTACTCGATCCATCAATTGTTATAATGCATGTTTCTAGGCGATGTTTACTCTGGACAGTCTTGTATTCTAGCTTCTATCCCTTGATATGAAAAGTTGACAAATGATATTCCAGTGGGAGGATTGAGTAGTTCTCTTTGCTGGTAATGGTAGTTTAGATGTCTTCTCTTGCTTCTTGTTTGATGCTCTTGTTCATTCATCTTGTTGGCATGTTCACACACTAGCAAAAATGTATTTGTCAATTATTAGTTAAGTCAAGTTGAAGTGAATATGAATATTTTATGCATTTTCCTCTGGCATTGTTTGGTTCAATTTATGTTGTTTTTAGTGCTATTACCATGATTTGACTCTGTACAAGTGTTTGTTTCTGGATACCAGAGGAGTTGCGAAATTGAGATAAAAAATATGTTAGACGATAAAATCTCAATTGTGGATAGGCTTGTTCTGAGGATATTAGAACAGAAATCGAAGTACAGTAACGTATGGGTGGATAATATAATGATACCATGAAACAATCACAACTAATCTGGTTTATAAGAGAACAGGAAATGTTGTTGTTTCTTCATATCATCGATGACAGATTTGACTTAGTGTCATTTTTCTTATGGAAATCTACAGGGTAGAATGGAAGTAGCTTCCACAATACTGCACATGTCAAAGCCGTATGCAACAGTTAAATAGTTAGTCAACTGGTTATATTCTAAAATTCAACAGCTAAAGAGCTTCGCGGTAGTCAAGATCTTAAATGCTATCCAATAGAAGAATGCTCAATGTTATTGAAATTGAAGAATGGATGAACCTAGATGAAAATTGAGTCAGGTGGTTCAGTAGACACCTAGGTGGTGATAATGGTCGTTGAATCTGATCATCATGTGGATAAAGGTGGAGATACTGGGAACTCTATACAAATTCTGATCTCATTTAAATAACAGCCAGAATAATATGATCTTCCTTCTCATTGATAAAATCTTCCCTTCCCGTTGGGTTTAGATAAAGAGACACGTGCAAGAATCTGAGAGGGATTTGGAAGGTGAACTAGTTAACTTGAGCTATTAGCAATTGTATTTGAGATTTGGGAGTGGGTTGGGGGTGAGAGTGAGTGTCATGTAACAAAGTGGGTGGGAAGGGCATGAAAGAATCATGGAGATTGGAGCAATTGGAAGGGTGCATTGCGACATTGGCAAATACTAACTTCACGTAGAATACTGCATTTTATCTTAAAAATATGCATTTGTATCCTTTTATTGCCAATTTCTATCAAGATACTTCTTTTTGAAGAATTCCTATTAAGACACTCTTAAATTCTACAAGTTCGACAGTTAAAAAAATAATAAATTTATCATCGACAAATTAACTACATTTGCCCACTTAATTGGGTCAACTATATGAATCTTCTGTATCCATTTTGCTTTATCTGAATCCATTTCATTCAATACAAAATTCAAAGACACGGCAGTATGTTCTTTGAATATCACCTTCATTGTTATTTTTCGAAAACACTTGTTCGACATTCTTACACACGTTAATTTAGCAATGAGTAACTTGATTAGCTATACAATTGTCTCTTCGAGGCGCGCTCATAAACCTCTACAGGGATACCATTTGCACCACAAGTTTTTCTATTCCCCATATTTTTGGTATCCTTCACTTCATTCAAACTCATTCTGCAAGTGAATGAAGATTTTCATCTATTAGGGTGTATAAAGATCTATAAATTGAGCCCCCTGATTTACCTGGGCCCAGGGCCCAAATCAGGGGACGGGCAACCCCTAACGTGACACTTCTAGCTTTCCTGTTGGACATGGGTTTCACCACTTTTCGTTTTGATTTCCTCTTTTGTATGTGCTGCGCCTGTTTCCAGATTTCCATTTGCTGCTTTGATTCAAAGTTGTAAGCATTTTGTCCTTTTCCCCTTTTCTTCACTTATTGATTTGCATTTAATCACCATTCTTAAAGGTTCATGTTTCATTTTAACACAAGAATCCAGGAACTTAGTTGGTGTTGGATAGGACAAAAGAAGGCGGAAACCCCTGTACAACATCAATGTTGTACATAGCTAAAGAAGTCTATCATGTTGCTTCGTATATCTATACTGGCCAAAAGTCGTAAACAACTGTATTTTAACATAAGCATCTCAGTAGAAGCCTTACTTTGAGAACAGTTCTCGCAATCTTCCTTAACCTCCTTGTCTCCCTTGTAGTGCTACCAGAAGAAAAGAGGTCTTTATATACCATGGCCTTCCCAACTGCTCACCAGAAATGCTTAGGAATAATTCCATAATTGTGTAGCAACTGCGCAATGAGGACAAGTGGCTGCTGTTTCCTCATCTTCACCCCACATATAGCATGTACTGCCATATAGCCGATTTGACATGTTTGTGAGTCAATCCTGCAGAAAACATGCAACTTTATATGGTGCTATGATATAAGAATCTTTATTTGCTTGTTTTTAAACTTTAATGTAGTGCACTGAGCTGTCGTGATATAGTTGATATAACTTTCAAAGTACCTGAGATGTGTCATTATCTCATCTCATTATGTTTCTCCTTCCTGCATTTAAGGAGTGAAGGCAGGTGGTGGTTTTGGGTCGGTTTGGTTAAACTTATGAAGCTGATTTTGATTATCTCTACCGGTATTTGACAATCAATGTTCTTTTTTATTTATATGCTTTTTAACCAAATATTGATTGTGAGTAATGTACCGGTCTTAAGAAAAAGGCGAAGGGAATAAATCAGATGAAATATTAATAATAGGCTATACCTACTGCATTTTTTCCTTTACTCTTGTCAATGATTAAGGTTGATAAATGTCAAGTTTCTCACGTGTACATGTTTCTTGTAGCCTGTTTCTAGCAAGGGAAAGCCTTCTAAGCTTCTCAAAAGAAAGCATCAAATTGGTACTTTATATTTTGATATGAAACAAAAAGAGATGGAGCTGGCGGAGCGACGTGCCAAGGGGATGCTAACAAAAGCTCAAACTCAAGGAAAGTATGGTTGGTGACATTAAGCATCAGTTTTATGCGAGGACATGGTGAATGAGCAGCTCCCCCTTGGTTTTCTCATCAAATTTCAGATCTGTATTCTATCGCCTTGTTTAAATGTAATAGATAGTCCTTTTGTTGGCTTTGGAAAAATACTGTAGTTCAATATTTCTGCTGTTCCCTAATAGCAAGTAGTGTGAATACTAATTGTTCTCTGAAATGAAATACAAATGATGGCAAATTATTGATTGTATAGCTGATACTAAATTTGATGATAGGTTTGACACATCTTAGTTTTATATACTGCATTTCAATTTGTTTGTTTTACTTTCTCTTTTTGTTCGTTTTAAAAAGAATGTGTCTTTCTTCTTTTGATACACTTTAGTTTCAGCTATTTATAGGACATATTTAAAACCACAAAGATTAAAGAACATTCAAGGGTCGTTTGGTAGAGTGTATTGATAAACAAATGGATGCATTAGTTAATGAGCATTAATAGTACCTTATTTGGTATCATATTTTTTACTCTGCATAAATAATACTTGTACTAATTATACATTCATCATTTTCTATGTATTAGTAATGCAAGACTTTCAACACGTATTAATTTATTAAATGACATTATCACCCCTTAAATTTCTTTTTCTCGCCTTCTTTACCATATCACACTCCCTGTTCCTTCCCACCATATTAAAAATTGTTCTCTAGGTACTTCCATAGTGCAGCTATGCTGAAGGGTATTTGGGAATGTGTTAATTGCAAGAATAAGATGCCTTGTAACCTGCATCCTGCAAGTGCTCTCTATGGATTGGGTTACAATCCTGATTACGTGGTTTATCATGAGGCAATCTTGACGACAAAGGAGTACATGCAGTGTGTGACAGCTGTGGAGCCTTATTGGTGCCAAAGTTTTTTTCCTTGTCAGATTCTGATATGTTAATTTCATAACATTAAAAAAAAACAGTTTTTTTTGATAGTATGTGTTAACTTCTTTAGAAATCTACATGCGATTTGTTGTTGTTTAAGTTGTTTTGGATATTTAATACCATTTGCTGAATACTAGGAAATGACCATTCCAAAAATATAACATTAGATGATGTGTTGTTAAGCATCTACTTTTGATGTTCTTGTGGATGTAGCTTGGTTTGGTGAAGTTGCGAAGATAAGTCCATGTGGACTTACGTACTAATTTTAGGCATACTTGAGACTAGTAAGCTTTTAGTGTAAGGTTACTTTGTGACTTGGTGAGTCATGTTGGTATTTCCCAAATAATGATTAACGGATAATGGCCATGATATTCCTTATAGATGTAACATTTGACCTACAGAGAGAATATTCCTCATAGTCATGATTAGGACCTATAATTGTGAGATGCCTTATTGATATATTGTGCCTCATAGACGTGTGATGCCTCCTAGATGTGAGATGCTTATTGATATTATGCCTCCTAGATGTGATATGATTATTGATATTATGCCTCCTAGATGTGATATGATATTATGCCTCCTAGATGTGAGATGCTTATTGATATTATGCCTCTTATATATGAAATGCCTCCTAGATGTGAGATGATTATAGATATGCTTTATGGCTTATAGAGATGTTATGTCTCGTGATAGACATGATAATTGATATGGGTTCCGGATATGTATGTGGGTCGAAGGCCGGTATTATAATGATTGTAATTATTTTGGACACATTATTGGGCCCAAGGCCATGTTATTATATACGTTGACCATCCAGGAAGTGTTTATCTTTGTAATGGATGTGATTGTAGTTTATTAATATATTAATGCTTATGGTTTCATTATTTGAATACTGGTGATGGCATGCATAGGTTTGGTACGATCATGATCATTGCATCAATGTTTGATACGATTCCAGTTGGATTATAATCCTATTACTATTGTTAACAAATAAAGGTTAAAACCCTCTTTCTATCTTAAAAAATGATTTTCTTCATAATAATAAATGCCTGTCTTAATAAATAACTTATATGTAAAAGAGGTTGATAATGCAGCTTTTAAAGACTTGGACAAGGCAGATTTCGGTCTATGACTTGATATTACTAATTATTTCGGTCGTGAAAGATTTTGACTCTTTCTGCACTTTTGTAATGATTTATTGCCAAAGTTCACTCTGGGCAATGTATTTACAGATTTACACTATTTTTGGCCACAACTTGAGTCTGTGCACCTATTATCTCTACATATATCTCTCTTTGATATAGGACAAAGAAAGATGCTGCATTGATGATATAAATTCTGAGTAAAACTCGATGATATATTTTAGTATTGATGTATATATATGTGTTTTGATGATTATGATGATACTTAATATATACCTGGTAAGGACGGATGATATTGTGATAATGATATTGGTACCCCGTAAGACCGGAGGATATTGTGATGATTTATTAATACCCAGCAAGGCCAAAGGACATTTTGATGATATATTGATGCCCGAAAAAGTCAAAGGATATTGTGATGATGATATTGATACCCGACAAGGCTGTAGGATGATTGTCGTGATATACCCAAAAGGACAGAAGATAATCATATTGATGTGCTTATGTGTACATCCACCAATTTGAGGCTTGCTAGCCCTATATATGACAACTAAATACCTGACAAGGCTGGATGATGATTATGGTGATGATGGTTATGATGATGATGGTTATGATGATAATGGTTATGATAGAGATGGTTATGACAATGACATTATGATAATGATTATGCACTTTGCATTTATTCTTGCATATGCATTGCCTATCACTAGTATACGCCTATATCTATTAGCCCATATGAGGGAAGAGGGTTGTATTCATATGGATGATGACTATACCTTCTGATGTGTTGTATGCTAATTGAACCTTCTGAGCATGGGGCGATTGGGGCACGTGATAGTCTCAGCTAGGTATTTAGTTGTCCAGACTAGTCGTTTACTCGCATTATTATTGATATTGTTATAATCATTGTTATGGCTAGTTTGTAGAAGATTTACTATTGATTTAGTATTGATATTTGAAGTATGATTCTCAACTCTTCTATCTTACAACTATATTATTATGCATGATCATCTGATGATTTGATATATGGATTAGAACCCTGAGTATTCTAGCACTAGCTCCTCTATGGTTATGAGGTCTTAAAATGACTTGGGCTATACTTTGAGTTGATCTTGTTTATATGTATGTATATAGATTTAGCTATATGTAGCTATGGTATCATCGTATATCCATTCTTTCCTTTATTTGCTCAGATTATATATATTTAATCCTTGGCCTTGTATACTGTTATATATCCTTCTTTCGCCCTTTTATTCTATATTGGTCGGTGATATACAATATAGTGTTGAGAATCCTAAGTATGGCTGGAGTAAGATAGTGCAGCCTTATTAATTCTTTAGCCTTATTATGTTAGTCTCTTGGACATGATTAGGGCAATTTATCCTTATTGTATCATTGGCTGGCTTATGTGGTTGCTGGACATTCTGGTGTAGTTTTCCATACTGTTTCTATGTTATATATATTTGCCTTATCTTTGGAGCTTAGTTGGCAGTTGCCTACTGAGTGCCACATATTTGGTACTCATATTACACTTCTGTAGCCTACAGAATATAGTACCAGTTATCACCATTAATGTGTGTGTTATATGGAGCAGCCATGGTCGAAGACTATTGAGCTCTCAATGTTTGGAGTATTACTTACCTCTGTCTTATATATTAGACTTGCCTCTATGTTGTATTCTGAGGTGGTTGTATCTGTATATTTATTTAGGACCTCTTTTGTATCCTTATTATGCCAGAAGCTTTTGTATTGCTACCATTTGGTTTTGAGGCTATATTATGTATTTGATCTTTTATTACATCTATTCTGCATTCTTTTCTTTCTTTAGTTAGGTAGTCTATTACTTGCTGTTCTGGACTATGGGTTTGGCTTGCCTACCAATGGGTTATAGTAGGCTCCATCATGACCTAAAAAATTATGTCCTGACCAATTGGTATCATAGAATAGGTTTATCGATGTATTCATACAAGAGCTAAGTGTTTAGTAGAGTCCTGTGGATTTGTGCGGAGAAATTCGTAACCTACTTTGGAGGCAACAGGGACATTTATAGAAAATTCATTTCTTAGCTTCTTGTTGTGTATTCGTATTGCTATGGGCCTCAAGCATATTTTTTTGACTCTATTCTATACCAAATAGATGTGTGAGATGGTCAAAATATATAGATGAGACTTTGACATGCATTTCTAGAGCTTTAGCATAGTATCAGACTCGAGTTAGAGATGGATGTCGAAGATCTTCAGTGTCAGCCAAAGGATTTAGGTCCAGCTTAGGCTCCGGTAAAGCTCATGACTACTTAAGCCCTTCAAAGTTCAGCAATAGGGATTCGAGTTATGTTGAAAATCCCTCACACATGTGGATGATATTCTATTCAACGAGAAGTTCTCAGACCAAAGTTGGGCCTACTGGTATTCATCAGGGTTCTTTACTAGTTTTTGGTACGTGATTGGATTTCTCAAGTAGGCCAGGCATTGTCCTATGCTATATCCTTCTGAGCAAGTCATGGTGCATAGAGTTATTAGAGTACTAGTATTGTGACTCCATTTGGCATCAAAGTATTTGATAGCAGTTGGGTTTTTCTTCTCCTAGGTTATTGATTATATAAGCGTCTCAGAGAGAGCATATATTGAGACTTATGGAGTTGGTAGTAAGAGTCCATTCCCCTAGTATTGTGCTATTGGTAGTTCATTTGGGAGAGAGAATTCTTTCAGTAGAGGTCAGTTTTGCTTGCTGCATATCAACTCTACGCCGCCAGTATTTTTGACTGTGAGTGGTTCTAAGATTAGTCATAGTGATCATAGCAGGTAGAGTCCCCATCAGACCTTGTGGATTTTTGGTATGGGTTTTTAGGCCATGCCGGCCATTCTGGATTATGAGGGGCAGTATTTCAATGTATTCTAGGATTTTCTTTTGGGTCTGTTGTGATGGGACACTAGTTCTGAGAGTGCCCCAAATATGAGTTAGTTGATCAGATAAAGCTAGCATATAAAACCTGCCAGCCTAGAGTTCTTGAGATAGGCAATGATTGCGGGAAGGATGGACATTGTACTAGAAAGTGCTCTCAGAATCAGTTGACCAACCATTAGGGCTCAGTTTGTGTTCTCGCCATGTAGTTCTTTAAGAGTTTGCTATAACTGCAGAGAGATTGGCTACTGGACTAGACAGTGTCCTCGATGGGAGAGTTCTAGTCATTCAGCTTATTCAGATCAACGTCGTGATGTTGTGGTATCTTCAGTTAGAGATAGTGCACTTGGCACCTCTATGGATGAGTTAATCTGTCAGCTTGAGTTTGGACCCATTCAGATTTATTTTCCCTTAAATTCGTCAGGCACATTATTGCTAATTTTACTATGATCGGTGTGATTTTATTTCCCCATATTTATTTATTTTATTGTGTGTATTGGGGTTTCATACCTATTGATGATTATATGACTTGATGAGTTCATATTGATTATTGTATACCTTCTTATTAACTTTATGATTATATAACTATCCCTGTGGTTTATTTCTTTTAGTAGTGGATGGGGTATATTTGTATTGATGTTTTCTCCCTATGGGTGTAGCATTTTGGATCGAGTCCCATTTATCTTGGCATATTGGCCTAATTGTGGCCCTTCAGTGGTATTTGTTGTTGATGTTCATTTTGGCACCGCTTATTCATTATATTAATATTGATACTGTTGTTGCTATTATTGTCATTATTTGATGTAATTTATGTTATTACTTGATATGATTGATCCTTGCTTGGTAGCTATTTAGACTAGCATTATCTAGTTAGAATTCTATTTCTTTGCGATTCTCATTTGGTGGCTTGAGTAGCTACAGCCCGATTGAATGATTTTTTTTCTCTAGCGAGGCAAGGTTGATTGTTTTCCCTTCTGGTTAACCGTGTTTGATTGATTCTAGAATGTCTGTGATATGAAAGGTAAGTGACCTTGTGTGGTTCAATATGGTTCTAAAGTTGGCAATTTAGACATATTGCTTATTCTTGAGTTTGAGACTCTTAGACTTGCCTCCTCTATATGAAGATTTTAACTTTGGCTATCCCTTTATACATATCCCATTTGTGAGCTTGACCAACTTTGGATCCTTTCTTCATTTGTGGCTATTTCATTGCCCGATAGCGTTTGATATTGATATCAAAATGTCTTGGGTTCATTTCTTAGACTTGTTGGGTTCATCTCCTAGTGATGGTTTTTCCTTGTTGTAAGTGTGAAGTTAGATGCTTCATTTTTGCCGTAATATGATTTGTCTTTCGTGGAGTTAGGGAGATAGAGGCAGGTGTCCTTTCCTATGATTTCTTCTTGAGTTGGCAAATTGGAAATTCTTTATCTTGAGTTTGATTTTCTGGTGGTGGTCTTAACATTGACCTAGGTTTTGAGATTGGTATTTTTTTTCTTCGATGATGTGATTCATAGATGTACCGAGTGATGATTTTCCTACTTGGGTAGATTCAAGAAATCCCTATTTCAGATTTGTTCGGCCTAATGAGGCTTGGTGTAGTGCTTCTCCTTGATAATATGTGCCTATGGATATTCTTTGCTGAGATAAAGGGTTGGATTGGTTAGTTTCTGCCTTGATTTTCATTTCTCTATGTTTTTAGAGTTTTGCCATCATTAGTGCGGTTGGTGGCCTTTGTGAGTTCTTGAGTATGCTTTGATAGTTCATGCACTCCAGTGGATATGGAGTGGATTCCCTGTGTTTGCAGTTGGTGATTCATCCTCTATTGCAATTTTGTTCTCCAGCTATGTTTCAATTTTCGCTTGGCATAATCTGGTATAGATTGTCTGATTCAGACAATATGGTCGATGTGAGTACTTAACCTTGGTTTGGATTTGTTGGCTCAACTTTGGATTTGGCACCTTGGGATGGAGATTCAAAAGTTATGATAGATTTGGAGTCTTAAAGTCTACCCATCTCTAGGTTTGATTTAGGCAGGTGAGACCGAGCTATTTAGTCTAGATATTGAGATTTTAGCTTGGAATTGTAAAGCTTGTGTGCAACATTCGTTTTTGAGTTGTCTTAGTTCGGACTGCATTTATAGGCTGGTTATGCCTACTCCATGGTTACCTATTCGATCTTCTCAACTTTGGTTGGATTATTATTGATAAGTGTTAGATGATAGCCTATGAACCCGATATTGGTTCTTTCAACTTTGATCTTAAGTGTTCAGTCTACTTCGAGAATTTTGGGTGATATACTCAGTGGGAGTAGTATCAGCAGCTCCAGCTCCTTCCTCGGCTAGTGCCCCAGTGACAAAATCCATAGAAGGCAGCAAAGACAAAGTGCCAGGCTCTAAATCTCAGGGTAGTGTTAGCAGTGCCCAAATAAATCCCCTTTGTTAGGCTTGCGGTAAGAACCACAAGGGTATTTGCAGAGCCAGTAGTGATGTCTGTTTTTGTTGTGGCAAGCCAGGCCACAGGATTAGAGAGAGTCTGCAATTAGGTCTTCAGTCAATAAATTCGTTCCATAGTTCAGTCCGGTTGCCCGAACCAGCAGGGTGCCACTTCCAATGCTACTAGTGAGCCTGCCTTAGAGTGAAAAGATAGTGTTTCAGCGTTCAGGGATCATCTTGTTTCCTACCTTCGGGCAAGGAAAATGATTTCTAAGGGGTGTGTGTATCATCTCGTGCATGTTAAAATTCCAGTTCCGAATCTCCCAATCTCGAATCAGTCCCAGTGGTTAGTGAATATTTAGATGTCTTTCCCAAAGATCTTCTAGGCGTTCCTCCCAAAAGGGAAATAGACTTCGGCATAGACCTTCTCCCAGATACTCAGCCTATATCTATTCTGCCATACAGAATGGCACCAGCAAAACTTAAGGAACTGAAAGATCAGTTGAAGGATCTCTTAGATAAGGGATTTATCAGGCCCAGTGTATCCCCATGGGGTGCGCCAGTATTATTCGTGCGCAAGAAAGAGGGTTCTCTCAGGATGTGTATTGAATACCATCAGCTCAACAAAGTTACGGTCAAGAATAGGTATCCACTTCCCCGAATAGATGATCTATTTGACAAACTTCAGGGTGCCAGTTATTTGTCTAAGATAGACCTCAGATTAGGCTATCATCAGCTTAGAGTTAGAGAATGTGACATCCAGAAGACAGTTTTCCGTACTCGGTATGGTCACTTTGAATTTCTAGTCATGTCCTTTGGTCTAACCAATGCCCTTGCAACTTTCATGGACTTGATGAATCGTGTATTCAAGTAGTACTTGGATATGTTAGTCATAGTCTTTATAGATGATATTCTAGTCTATTCTTGCACTGAGCGTGATCATTCAGACCATCTCAGAATTGTTCTTCAGACCCTTAGAAATCATCAGTTAGTCGCTAAGTTCAGTAAGTGCGAGTTTTGGCTAAGATCAGTAGAATTCCTTGGCCATATTATTTTTGGTGCGGTCATTAAAGTAGATCCTCAGAAAACCGAAGTGGTAAGAAACTGGCCCAGACCTGTATCTCCAACAGATATCAAGAATTTCTTGGGTTTGGCTGGCTATTACAGATAGTTTGTCGAGGGATTTTCTTCTATTGCATCTCCTATGTCCAGATTGACTTAGAAAAAGGTTAAGTTTTTGTGGTCAGATTCATGCGAGAAGAGTTTTCAGGAATTGAAGACTAGACTCACTACAGCTCCAATTCTACCTCTTCCAGATGGTTCAGATGGGTTCGTAGTATATTGTGATGCATCTAGAGTGGGTTTAGATTGTGTCCTCATGCAGCATGGTAAGGACATAGCCTACGCCTCTAGACAATTAAAGCCTCATAAGAAGAATTATCCTACTCATGATCTTGAGTTAGCAGCCATAGTTTTTTCCTTGAAGATTTGGAGGCATTATCTTTACGGAGTTCATGTAGACATCTTCACAGATCATAAGAGTCTCCAGTATGTCTTTTCTCAAAAATATCTCAATCTTCATCAGAGAAGGTGGTTAGAGCTCTTGAAGGACTATGACATGAGTGTCCTTTATCATCCGGGAAAGGCCAATACTGTGGCCGATGCTCTCAGTAGACTCTTCATGGGTAGTATTTCTCATATTAAGGATAGCAAGAAAAAGATAGCTCAGGCAATCCATCAACTTGCCAGACTAGGCATTTTCTTAGTCGACTCTTCAGAGGGTGGTATATGTATTCAGAGTAGTTTAGAGTCATCTCTAGTTTCTGAGGTGAATGAAAAGAAAGACATGGATCCTACCTTGTCAAGCTGAAAGAGTCAGTTCAAAATCAGAAAGTTCAGGTTTTCTCCCAAGGGGGAGATGGTGTTCTTCGTTGTCAGGGTCGTTTGTGCGTTCCAGGTGTAGATGACTTGAGGCAACAAATTCTTGCAGAAGCGCATGGTGCGAGATACTCCATTCATCCAGGGGCTACTAAGATGTACCGCAATTTGTGGGAGATCTATTGGTGTAGTGGGATGAAGAGTGATGTTGCAGAGTTTGTGGCTAAGTGCTATACATGTTAGCAGGTTAAGATAGAGCATCAGAAACCTAGTGGTTCCATGCAGAAGTTCACCATTCATACTTGGAAGTAGGAAGAAGTGAACATGGACTTCATGACTGGTTTGCCTAAAACTCGTCATCAGCCTGATTCAGTTTGGGTCATTGTAGATAGAATGACCAAGTCAGCCCATTTCCTTCCAGTTCGTATCTCCTATTCAGCCGAGGATTATGCCAAACTTTACATCAGGGAGTTGGTCAGATTACACGGTGTTCCCTCATCTATCATCTTAGACAGAGGTACCCAGTTTACCTCACTTCTGGAAAGCATTCCAAAAGGGTCTCGGTACCCAAGTTCATCTCAATACAATGTTTCATCCTCAGATAGATGGTCAAGCAGAAAGGACCATTTAGACACTTGAAAATATGCTAAGGGCATGTGCAATTGATTTCAAGGGAATTTGGGATGACTACTTGGCCTTGATTGAGTTTGCATACAAAAATAGCTATCATTCCAGTATTCAGATGGCTCTATTCGAAGCTCTCTATGGTAGGAGATGTAGATCTCCGATCGATTGGTTCAAAGTTAGTAAGGCCTTGGTCATAGGTCTTAACTTAGTATTTAACACCTTAGAGAAAGTTCAGTTAATCAAAGAGAGACTTCGGGCTACTTAGAGCCGGCAGAAGTCTTATACAGATATTCGTAGGAAGGATCTTGAGTTTGAGGTCAACAACTATGTCTATATTATGATCTCTCTAATGAAGGGAGTGAAGCAGTTTGGCAAGAAAAGGAAACTCAATCCCCGATATGTCGGTCCCTTTAAGATTCTCAGTCGCTTCGGCAAGGTAGATTATGAGCTAGAATTTCCTTCAGATCTAGCCTCAGTTCATCTAGTCTTCCATGTCTCTTTACTCAAGAAGTGCATAGGTGGCCCAGTAGTTGTAGTCCCTTTTCAGAGCATTGACATTTAGAACAACCTCTCTTATGAAGAGATTCTAGTCAAAATCTTAGACTATCAGACTCGTCGATTGAGGAACAAAGAATTCCCTATAGTTAAGGTTCTTTGGTGAAATTAGTCTCATGAGGGAGCTGCTTGGGAAACAGAAACAGATATGCATACCAAGTATCCTCACCTCTTCCTTCCAAATTCATATCAAGCTCAAGGTAACACTTATCCTTAAGCTTATTCAGTTTCATGTTCATGTCCCCAGTTTAAACTTGGTATCTATTACTGTTGCATACTCAGTCATGCATTCATGTATCAGTTCAATTATAAGGTCATGCATCAGATATGCATTCTCATCTTGAGAAACTCAGTTTATCAGATTGCTCAGTTACGCATCCATGTACCAGTATCCATGAGTCACATATGCATGAGTTCAGTATGTTTAGCATGTAAGTAATGAGATCATGTTTTAGTCCTTCATGTTCAGTTCATGTTCGGCTTGTCTTATTCGTCCCTCTCAGTTAAGTCTCATTCGAGGACGAATGTTCCTAAGGGGGAGATATTATAATACCTTGAAAAATCCAACTCAGTATTAGCACCATGTTTGAAGATCATTCATAGTACATCATGGTTCCATGGTAGTTTCATGATCAAGGTTGATGTGAATTAAGGTCTCAAATTTGTCCTAGCTATTGTGCGAATCAAAACATTCCTTACCGATTGAATTCTTGAGAAGGATATTAGTTTCGTCAACTTCAAATAAGCATATCTATCATTATACTATGAATTTTTAATCGAATGACCTACCAACGGATATATAATTTAATAAGCTTTCTGTCGATTCCAAATTCGCCTAAAACGGACACCCGGTGAAGAAGTTATGGTTATTTTAAGTTTCTGGTGTAAGACGTATGTCATTTTTGTGCATAGCGCGTTGCGCCAGAGGCCAAAATGGCACTCGTCAATTTCTAGAAAGCCTCCGAGATAGCCCCGCTTTGCGCCAAGCTTCCAGGTCGCAATAATTGGCATTCTACCAAGCTCCGCGTCGCGCCGGGGCCCTAAATCAGGATAAATTTTGCGTAGTTTTTAGTTTCCATTTTAAACTCCTCAAGGGAAATATGGTAACTTCCCAAAACCCTATATATACTCTTTAAACATGGGATTGAAGCCCCAAAGCAGCCCTTTACATTAATTTTATCAAAATTCACTCAAGAACAGTTAAGAACAATTCTAGGGTTTCCATTGGGGTTTCAAGCTTCAAGCAAAATCAACCGTAGATTCCACGAATTCTTAATCTAAGTTATGCATAGTGTTCATCTATGGATCCAATCCGTTCATATAGCTCAAGAACCATGTTTTTAAATGTTATTTTGTAAACTTTTTGTGGTGATATAAGTACATACATGTGGATGATTGTTGTTTAAGTTTCAAAATGATATCTAAAGATGTTTTCATGAAATATATGTGGTTGTTAGTTGAAAAACATGAACTTTAGGTGGTTTGATGTGATGCAAGTATGAAATCCACCTATGCTTTAAAGAATGCATGCAAGGTGTTTGATAAAATGCCTAGGATACTAGAAACCTATAATTACATGATTTCATGATATCTAAATGACAAGTCCATATTAGTTATACACTTCCATATGAATTTCCTTTCTATTTATGTGTTGTTGTTGTTATGGCATGAAGCATGTGTGATAATAGAAATATGAATTATATACTCAAAATATGTCCATACTCTCCCTACCATGTTGAGATGTGAATAAATACATGAACTATACTATCCCCTACTTATAATATTGTGAATTGTGGACTCTAATATTGTGATCAAGTCATATCATGTGTGCCAGTTTCCTTCTATCGAGTCCTAGGGGTATTCGTACCCGAAAATATAGCTGTGTGCCTAGATCCATGTCATGTGCCACGATAAATCTCAATCAAGCTATACTCTATAGAAATCAGTCAGTCATGTGACTCAGGAAACATCAGAAATCTCATGATCTCAGTTAACTTTCAGATAATAGTACTACTCCGTCAGTCAACGGATGTCAGTTACTCAGTCCATGTACAACCAGTTGAATCATGTTCAGTCCCTTCAGATGGGAGTAGAAGTTAGCACCGAGTAAATCTAAGGATGGGAACTCACCTGGCGGTTCAGGGTGTGATTCTTAGCAGTCATCCTTGTGTTCCAGAACTACGTAGCTAGCGTAGGCTGAGATATCTTAACCTGTCAGATTAGGGTTGATGAGGTGGCTTAACCTGTCAGTTTAGGGTCCCACCGTTCTCACTTTGAGTACCTGCCAGATAAGGGTCACTCACAACTGTCTTTACCAGTGGCGCGGTATTGACACCCCTCCAGTCGGGGAAGAGATTGGACCCCAGCTTAGCCGTAATGGTATACATAGGGCATGTCGATTAAACAACTACCTCCCACAGTTTCAGTATCAGTCTCAGTAAAGAAACTCAGACAGTTCTTTAGATATCAGTATACCAGGACTATTAGATATAGTCAAATTCAGTTATAGCATGAGACTCAGAGAGTTCTACCAGATTCAGGACTGTCAGACACAGTCATTCATGTTATCAGAACTACAGTTCCAATCATGTATTAGCGTACAAATTTAGCTACCACGTACTCATGATCTTAGTTACTATGTATGTATATTTGTACTCTTACGTTCATATCAATCAGTCAGTTAGTATTATTCATGCATGTAAACCCTTTTCATTAGCCTACATCACTCGTATACTCAGTACCCCAGTTGTATTGATGCATTTTTGCTATGGTTCTTTCTTTTCATGTTACACTATAGGTCCAGAGCCACGAGTTCTAGACCAACAGTAGCTTTCCAGTCACAGTGTTGCAGTGAGTCCTCATCCATTCGAGGATAATATGTTTTGATTTATTCATTTATTACTTCAATTCAGTTTTACGGAGTTAGTTGGAGACATGTTCCTTCAACTCCTTATTTAGACAATACTTAGAGGCTTTCAAATTTAGTCAGATTTAGCTCTCAGATTCAGTATTCAGTTTTATATTCAGTTGTTTTGGTTATTCATTACCCCATGGATGTTACTATATCTCTTCAGTTTAACCTTATGGCCTACATGTTCAGGTTTTCCGCGTATTATATATATTATGCAGTGTACAGGTACAAAAATCAGTCATGGGTTAGCTTGTGGTCCCTCGGGATTATGAGCATCGTTTAGCATTCCGATTCAGAAAATCGGGGCATTACACCAAGGCTTATCAAAGCCAAAAACATATCGAGGCATGAGTCATACAACCCACTCCAAACCCAAATAAAACCTTCTTTACCAATCCATACTTACTATTCAGTAATGACAAAATCATTGACAAGACAAATGCCATTGTTGCAGATATAGGCTTTTGAAAAAGCTGAGTGCTTTGATTTTGAAAAGCTTATCTATAAGATTCCCATTAGGAACAGTAGAATGCCCTTTCAAAAAGTAATTTCGGTTCTTTGAACCTCTACTTTTTTAAAGGGCCATTTCCCTATTCTTAATTGGGGTCCATATAGGCCATAGCTATTCCTTTGGGATTTAGCATATCTCCATTATTATCACTGCTTCCAGTGGAAGAAGCTTCTTCTAAAAGCTGTAAGACTTCTTCTTCATTAGTTTTCTGGCCTTCCATATCGTGCAAAGTCTTCTTCAATTTTTCCTTTAGTGCCATCTTATTTTGTAAAGCATTGTTTGGAGGTGAAACTGGTGAAGCTGTCTTTTCTTTATCCGGAGTATTTGGCACTACTGGCTTGGGAGTCTAGCCTTTGACCTTTATCTCTTTGGATAAATATTTGATACAATCCTATTCTCCTTTAGCGAAGTTCCAAGATATAATGTATGAAACTCGCTTTTTAATAAAGAATTTGCACATTTAAATGTACTCTGGGAGGGTTACACACCCTTCTTTTGAACAGAAATCATTGAATCTGTTAATGAATTGTAGAGGGAGGATTTCTTTGATTTCTCCAAAATAGATCCACCATTCGTAGAACCATCTAGGGATAATAACTTCTACCATGGCCGGATAATATTTAATAAACCAGGTGTGCCCTGGTCTGACATATAAGAAATTAAACCATGTGGACTTGTAATCATACTAATTATACGTTTGAGGCCTGTGAGGCATCGATAAGGCAATTGGGGTATGCAGGTGATCTACAAACCAGTTGAAAGGTATTCATATCCTTTTGATGGTGAACCTAGAATAGTCGATGTATTCTGGATTCCTTTCGTTCATGGAATGTTCAAATTCGATAGAGTCGGTGTCCACCAGGATAACTTCATAGTATCTCCTTGTTTTGAGCAGATTCCACGTATCCACAAAGTTTTTATCATTGTAGACTATCTTTATTAGCTGGTCTAGCAGATATCCTTCATATTCTTTATCAAGGGAAAGAACTGGCATTACCTGAGTAGTAACGATTTGAATTCCTCTTTGATGGGAGGAGTTGTTGCTGTTGTTTTGCCTGTTGTAGGATCTACAGCCTGTGCGAAGGTTTTAGGAGCCTTCATAGTATAACTCTGCTTTGACTGAACAGACGAACTTGATGATTGTCCTTTATCAAAAGGTTTATTAGTCTTCAAATCTACCAATCTAGTTGGCAGGGCTGACGGAGTGTCAAATGGTCTGGCCATCTTTGTTTGTTACTGTTTGCTCCCGGCTGGGGTTTTCCCTACTGTAGTGGGTCTCATTCCAGCCCTGTAAGAATTCTCTTGTTAGAAAATTGTGAAGGAAATTGTTTTCTCCTTTGATAAATTCTATTTGAAAATCAAAGCTAGATAGGAGAGCTTGCCATCTAGAAAATATTTATTTAGAAACCAGATTTTTAATATCCTTTTGTAAAATCTCTTTAGCAGATTTGCAATCTACTCGAAGTAAAAAATCCTTGTTAATAAGGTCATCTTGAAATTTTGTAATACATAGCACTATAGATAAAATTTTATTTTTTGATAGTGCTGTAATTTCTTTGGGCGGAATTCCAGATTCCAGAAGTAAATCTGACTAACTGTTGAGAGGAATTATTGTCAATCTTTTGCTTCAGAATACCTCTATACTCGAGATCTGAGGCATCAGTTTTGACAATCATAAAGGCTTCAGGGTTAGGGATACTAACAAGGAAGGTCTTTGACTAATTCCTTTATCTTAATGACAGCTCTGGTTTGCTCAGAGCTTCATGGAACTAGAATCTTTTTAAGTCTTTTGTAAAGAGGTTCACAGACTTGCCTAATGTTAGGGATAAAGTCAGCTACATAGTTAAGGCTTCCTAAGAACCTTTGAAGAGGGGTTTTATCACTAATTTCATTAGGGAATTTGGAGGAGAACTCTATGGCTCTGTAAATAGGTTTATAACTACCCAGATAAAGATCATGCCCTAAGAATCTTATAGATGTCTGGAAAAGCTTCATTTTCTTAGCACTTATGACTAAGCCATTAAAATTAACAATCTTGAAGAAAGTATTGAGGTGTTTAAAATGAGAATCAATGTTCTCAGAGAAAATAAGCACATCATCAATATAAACAATTAACATATGGCTATAAGGATTGAAAATACTGTTCATGATATTTTGGAACTCTGATGCAACATTTTTGAGTTCGAATGGCAAGACATTCCATTCATAATGTCCAAAAGGGACATTGAAAGCAGTCTTGAATTTGTCGTGTTCAGCAATTTGAATCTGCCAAAATCCTGACTTCATATCAAACTTACTATAAAGATTAGCTTGAAAAGTTCTCTTTAAAAGATCCCTTTTGTTAGGAATCGGATGTCTGATCCATTTCAAAACTGTATTCAAAGGCTTGTAATTTATTACAAGCCTGGTAGTACCTTGTTCCTTTTCTACGTTGTTATTTACATAAAAGGTAGAACAACTCCAAGGAGAATTAGAGGGTCTGATAATCCCATTTTCTAATAAATGGTTTATCTCATATTTGCAAATTTCCATCATTTCTTGGTTCATTTGAATGGGTCTCGCCTTAGTAGGGATAGCCTGTTCATTGAATCCAGTAATGTAGGGAAGTTCTACTAAATGCCTCTTTCTTTCCCAAAATGCATTAGGAAATTTAGAACAAACTTCTTTTTCGAAAACTTTTTTGAAGATTGGCAATTTTACTCACCATCTCTGGGGTTTTTAAAATTTGTTTAATTTTCTTTATTTGAATTTCTTGCTTAAGAAAATAAATATGTGAAGAAAGTCTGTTAATTTTAAAAATAATTCTTTCTTTAATAAGGTTACCTTCTTCTTGTGAGAGGGACCTTAATAAAGGGAAGAATAAATTTTAATTTAATATCGTCGTGTGAATTCCATCAAAATTACTTGTGCAAGGTCGAATTTGATTAACAAAAGGTATTCCAAGAATGATATCTTCAGTGATGCCTTCAGTAATGACAAAATCATTGACAAGACAAATGTCATTGTTGCAGATATGGGCTTTTGAAAGCTTGTAATCGATTTTCATCTTTTCTCCAGTGGCGAAGTATAGAGGGAGAGGGAGAGTCCGAGCCGGGGAATGATCCTGGCTATTTAAGGTGATCATTTTGATCATTGAACATCGGAGAGGCTCTAGGTGATTCTGGTGGGGAATCATGCTCTGGAAGAGACACATTTTTTAGAACCTATTCGGTAAGAATGTTGAGTTCAACTCGATCGAGTCTGATTTTTAGGTCTCTAATTTCCCCCTTGAGGGTGGAAATTTTACCCTTGAGATCAGCTATAGAAGGTTCTGTAGGTTTATCAAATCTAGACATAACCTGTTCTATGCTAAAAGGCTGAATGATAGGTCTGGGGGACTTTTTCTCTTGAGAAAGCATCAATCTTTTGAGTTCTAGAAGATATTTATTTCTAGCCTCATCATTTTGGATGTGTTCTATGATGTCAAACAGGATTTCCTTAGGTTTTCCAGAGATGACATTAACAATCTTTTTTGTGCAAGTACTAAAAGTACCATTACAAGCAAAATCTTGGCCAGACTGAGATCGATCGAATTCATATGCGGTGTTGATAAATTCTGCATCGCTATAATTGTCACTAGAAGAGCTGGAAGTGTCGGAAGAGTCTTCCATTATAGAGACGATTTCTCTTTGGTTTCTTTAGAGAGACCTAATTGGTTGATCTTATTCTTCTTGCCAGATCTACAATCTTTAGCTCTATGGCCAGTTTTACCACAAGTCCAGCAAACATCCTTATTTTTAGAGGATTTTCTCCTAGTTTTTCTACTAGATTTATAAGACTCCTTTTTTGAGGACTCTTTTCTAGGTTTGGACTGTCTATGAGACTTATAGGATTTTTTCCTATGTTTCTTACTAAATGGAGAAGAATGGTTAGCAAATCCAAAATCTTGACAAAAGGTTCCTAACCCATATTTGGAAGCACTGTCACTCTTAAGTTGCTTCTTAAGATTTAGGTCCGTGCAGAGGTCTATCCCTGCGGTGGTAATGAAGCTTATGATGTCTCCATAAGTTAAAATTTCATAAGGGATTTTTCCTTCGAACCTATCTTTGATTTTGGTTCTAACTTTGTCTGCGAACAGGGGAGGGAGATCACTAATGAAACTTTCTTTCCAGAAGTCATTGTTACAGTCAGGTCTAATCATAATTTTGACTAAGAAGGTATCTTTATACCACCTAATGTCTGCTACATCCTTGCAGATGAGGTTGTTAAGAATTTTAAGGCTCCTATCTTGAAATAACTTGGGCTCTCCTATAAAATGTCTAGCTATATGATATAGGAGGGTAGCATAGGCGTCTTCTTTCGCAACTTGCTCAAGGGTTTCTTGTCCACTTTCACTCTTGACAACGACGGTTTCCATGGCCGTTGCCTCATATATAAGGCTTTTAACTTCATTTGTGAAATAGTTGTCCCACCAATGCTTTATCATACCAGTGAATCCTGATACAATAATGGTGGCTGCTTCTTTGTCATAAGCTCCTCTGATTTTATAAGCCGTAATAGCGACACCCATTTTATGGAGTTTGTTATAGATTTGGTGTTCTGCCAATCCATCAACATTCCATTCAGTGATGCCTCTACCATCATGATTTGAGGTAGAGAGGTAAGGGTTTTCCTCAAACTGGATGTTTGGAGGAGAGGGTCATTTGTAGTAGTTTTTCTTGGTAGAAAAACGTTCATTGGTAAGTTTTGAAAGGGAGTTCTTATCCTTTTGGGTTCTAGATTCGCCTTTCTCCTTTTCAGATAGGCCAAACCTGGAGAGTTTCTTATTGATTTGTTCTAGGATTTTTCCTGAAACTTTGAAGTCATCACTGAGAGTAGGGAATTTATCTATTTGGAATTCTGGAATTTCAAAGATAGGATTGGTAGTTAGACTAGGGCCTGGAATACTCCTCTCAGGAGTGGGTGAGCTGAAATGATTTTTTGTGCTTTTAGCATCATCTATTTGACGGGAGATAGTATGAAGGACCTGATCAGTATAGTTGTTTTGTTCAACTATCCGATCTAGGTCTCTGTTGACAAGGGCTGATAGGGTTCTATCATGCTTCTTCTTGAAGGGAGAAGCATTGAGAATTTCATTAGAATGGGGAATTTTTATTCCTTCAAGGGGAGGAGTAACTGATTCAATTACTTTGTTACTCTGAGTATACTATTTATTAATGATAACTTGAAGGGATTCATTTTGGTTTTCCATTCTTCCACTGAATTCAAACCACCTAAAGAATTCGATGTCGCATTGAAGTCTTTTCATATCAGCTATCCAAAGTCTGCCAAACTCTTTTTGTTGATCTTTAGAATAGGTACTGGTGTACCACTTCCTTTTTAACGCATCTTTAGGAAGATACCAGAGGACCTCAAGAGCTTTGAGGTCTGGAGTATACTCATTATTAGATTTGATGACCTCTAATCTTGGGTCAGTTCTAATCTTTTGATGAGGTATGGTGGGGGGAGATTCTATGTCCGAGGCTGTAGGGCTACCTGGATCATAGAGATTTTTGGGTTCTAGGGATTCTTGAACCCTAGTATGTTGCTGGTAATATACCTTGGGAACAAGACTAGAGAAGTCAACTCCTCTAACTTTTCCCTTTTCATTATCATTTTCTTCTATTCCTTCTGGGTTTTTGGAGGTAGAAGCTCTGTGTGAGACAGATCTCCTAAATGAAGAATTTCTAGAGGCTTCAAAACCTAGGAATTTTAAATTAATGGTTCCATCAGGGTGCTGGATAACCCTTTCGATCTGTGATTTCTCTAGATAGGTAGGGAGAGGTTGAGTTATAGCATCAAAGTGCCAATCATTATTATGCATGATATCGTTCCAAACGAGAGCCTTGGGAACAAAGATATTACTTCTTTCTTTGTTTGCCTCCATGAGGGTTGTAACACCCCTAGGGCTCATGATTCTAGCTTTGGGAGCTAGGGTTGTACCCATAAGCCGATAATATACTATGTATATTATTGCTATTTCTCTAGTATTATCCTTACTGTTCATGTTTTTTGCTTTAACATTAAGTGTTAAAACATCCATGATGTTAGGATCATTAATATCCACCGAGAAATTTGGGTAGCAATTAAAGTATACCGGGCCGTCGGCGAGGTTAATTTGAATTACCCCTAAGAGAGAATCATCGAAATTCAATAGACGGGCATCTCTTAGAATAGCACAGACAAGGATATCTCAAAAATGCTCCATCAGAGTTCCAAAATATCATGAACAGCATTTTCAATCCTTATTGCCATATGTTAATTGTTTATATTGATGATGTGCTTATTTTCTCTGAGAACATTGATTCTCATTTTAAACACCTCAATACTTTCTTCAAGATTGTTAAGTTTAATGGCTTAGTCATAAGTGCTAAGAAAATGAAGATTTTCTAGACATTTATAGGATTCTTAGGGCATGATCTTTATCAGGGTAGTTATAAACCTATTTGCAGAGCCATAGAGTTCTCCTCCAAATTCCCTAATGAAATTAGCGATAAAACCCCGCTTCAGAGGTTCTTAGGAAGCCTTAACTATGTAGCTGACTTTATCCCTAACATTAGGCAAGTCTGTGAACCTCTTTACATAAGACTTAAAAAGATTCCGGTTCCATGGAGCTCTGAGCAAACTAGAGCTGTCATTAAGATAAAGGAATTAGTCAAAGACCTTCCTTGTTTAGGTATCCCTAACCCTAAAGCCTTTATGATTGTCAAAACTGATACCTCAGATATCGGGTATGGAGGTATTCTGAAGTAAAAGATCGACAATAATTCCTTTGAACAATTAGTCATATTTACTTCTGGAATCTGGAATTCCGCCCAAAGAAATTACAACAGTATCAAAAAAGAAATTTTATCTATATTGCTATGTATTATAAAATTTCAATATGACCTTATTAACAAGGAATTTTTAGTTCGAGTAGATTGCAAATCTGCTAAAGAGATTTTACAAAAGGATGTTAAAAATCTGATTTCTAAACAAATATTTGCTAGATGGCAAGCTCTCCTATCTAGCTTTGATTTTCAAATAGAATTTATCAAAGGAGAAAACAATTCCCTTCCCGTTTTTCTAGCAAGAGAATTCTTACAGGGCCGGAATAAGACCCACTACACTAGGGAAAACCCCAGTCGGGAGCAAACAGGAACAAACAAAGATGGCCAGACCATTTGACACTCCATCAGCCCTGCTGAATCAGTTAAGACAATCAGTCCCTCAAAGGCCTACACTGAAACAAGGTATATTACCAGCAACATACTAGGGTTCAAGAATCCCTGGAACCCGAAAATCTCTATGATACAGGTAGCCCTACAGCCTCGGACATGGAACCTCCCCCCACCATACCTCGTCAAAAGATTAGAACTGACCCAGGATTAGAGGTCATCAAATCTAATAATAAGTATACTCCAGACCTCAAAGATCTTGAGGTCCTCTGGTATCTTTCTAAAGATGCGTTAAAAAGGAAGTGGTACACCAGTACCAATTCTAAAGATCAACAAAAAGAGTTTGGTTGACTCTGGATAGCTGATATGAAAAGACTTCGATGCGATATCGAATTATTTAGGTGGTTTGAATTCACTGGAAGAATGGAAAACAAAAATGAATCCTTTCAAGTTATCATTAATAAATGGTATACTCAGAGTAACAAAGTAATTGAATCAGTAACTCCTCCCCTTGAAGGAATAAAAATTCCCCATTCCAATAAAATTCTCAATGCTTCTCCCTTCAAGAAGAAGCATGATAGACCCTTATTAACCCCTGTCAACAGAGATCTAGATCGGATAGTTGAACAAAACAACTATACTAATCAGGTCCTTCATACTATCTCCCATCAAATAGATATTGCTAAAAGCACAAAAATTTCTTTCATCTCACCCACTCCTGAGAAGAGCATTCCAGGTCCTAGTCTAACTACCAATCCTATCTTTGAAATTTCAAAATTTCAAAAGGAGAAATTCCCTACTCTCAGCGATAACTTCAAAGTTATAGGAAAAATCCTAGAACAAATCAATGAGAAACTCTTCAGGTTTAGCCTATCTGAAAAGGAAAAAGGTGAATCCAGTACCCAAAAGGATAACAACTCCCTTTCAAAACATACCAATGAACGTTTTTCTACCAAGAAAAACTACTACAAACGACCCTCTCCTCCAGACGTCCATTTTGAGGAAAACCCTTACCTCTCCACCTCAAATCATGATGGTAGAGGCATCACTGAATGGAATGTTGATGGATTGGCAGAACACCAAATCTATAACAAACTCTATGAAATGGGCGTCACTATTAAGGCTTACAAAATCAGAGGAGCTTATGACAAAGAAGAAACCACCATGATTGTATCAGGATTCACTGGTATGATAAAGCATTGGTGGGATAACTATTTCACAGATGAAGTTAAGAGCCTTATCTATGAGGCCACGGCTATGGAAACCGTCGTTGTCAAGAGTGAAAATGGACAAGAAACCCTTGAGCAAGTTGTGAAAGAATGCCTGTGCTAACCTCCTATATCATATAGCTAGACATTTTATATGAGAGCCCAAGTTATTTCAAGATAGGAGCCTTGAAATTCTTAACAACCTCACCTACAAGAATTTAGCAGACTTTAGGTGGTATAAATATACCTTCTTAGTCAAAATTATGATTAGACCTGACTGTAACAATGACGAACGTTTCATTAGTGGTCTTCCTCCTCTGTTCACAGACAAAATTAGAACCAAAATCAAAGATAGGTTCGAAGGAAAAATCCCTTACAGAATTTTAACTTATGGAGACATCATAATCTTCATTATCACCGTAGGGATAGACCACTGCACAGACCTAAAACTTAAGATGCAACTTAAGAGTGACATTACTTCCAAACATGGGTTAGGAACCTTCTGTTAAGATTTTGGATTTGCTAACTTTTCTTCTCCATTTAGAAAGAAACATCGGAAAAAACCCTATAAGTATCATAGAAAGTCCAAACCTAGAAAAGAGTCCTCAAAAAAGAAGTCTTATAAATCTAGTAGAAAAACTATGAGAAAATCCTCTAAAAATAAGGATGTTTGCTGGACTTGTGGTAAAACTGGCCATAGAGCTAAAGATTGTAGATCTGGCAAGAAGAATAAGATCAACCAATTAGGTCTCTCTGAAGAAACCAAAGAGGAATTGTTCTCTATAATGGAAAACTCTTCAGACTCTTCTGACACTTCCAGCTCTTCTAGTGATAATTATAGCGATGAAGAATTTGTCAACACCGCATATGAATCCGATCGATCTCAGTCTGGCCAAGATTGTGCTTGTAATGGTACTTTCTGTACTTACACAAAAAAGACTATTAATGTCATCTCTGGAAAACCTAAGGAAATCCTGTTTGATATCATAGAACACATCCAAAATGATGAGGCTAGAAATAAATATCATCTAGAACTTAAAAGATTGATGCTTTCTAATAAGGAAAAGTCCCCCAGACCTATCATTCAGCCTTTTAGCATGAAACAGGTTATGTCTAAATTTGATAAACCTGCGGAACCTTCTATAGCTGATCTCAAGGGTGAAATTTCCACCCCCAAGGGGGAAATCAGAGACCTAAAAATTAGACTCGATCGAGTTAAACTCAACATTCTTAACGAACAGGTTCTAAAAAATGTGTCTTTTCTAGAGCATGATTCCCCACCAGAATCACCTAGATCTTTTTCGATGATCAATGATCAAAATGATCACCTTAAAGATCCAGGATCATTCCTCGACTCAAACTCTCCCTCTACCTTAGGTGCTGCTATAACGGCCATTAAAGCTTACAGCGAACATATCACAGTAAAAATTATCATAAACAAAGACTTTGTTCTTAATAGAGTCGCCCTTTTTGATACTGGAGCAGATAGCAATTGCATCGTCAAAGGACTTATACCCACCAAATATCTATAGAAAAGCACTTCTCGTCTATACTCCGCCACTAGAGAAAAGATGAAAATCGATTACAAGCTTTCAAAAGCCCATATCTGCAATAATGACATTTGTCTTGTCAATGATTTTGTCATTACTGAAGGCATCACTGAAGATATCATTCTTGGAATACCTTTTGTTAATCAAATTCAACCTTACACAAGTAATTTTGCTGGAATTCGCACGAAGATATTAAATCAAAATCTATTCTTCCCTTTATTAAGGCTCCTCTCACAAGAAGAAGGTAACCTTATTAAAGAAAGAACAGCTTTTAAAATTAACAGACTTTCTTCACATATTTGTTTTCTTAAGCACGAAATTCAAATAAAAAAAATTGAACAAATTTTAAAAACCCCGGTGATGGTGAGTAGAATTGCCAATCTTCAAAAAACTTTTGAAAAAGAAGTTTCTTCTGAATTTCCTAATGCATTTTGGGAAAGAAAGAGGCATTTAGTAGAACTTTCCTACATCACTGGATTCAATGAATAGGCTATCCTTACTAAGGCGAGACCCATTCAAATGAACCAAGAAATGATGGAAATCTGCAAAAATGAGATAAACCATTTATTAGAAAATTGGATTATTAGACTCTTTAGTTCTCCTTAGCGCTTTCTGCCTTTTCTCTAAATAACCGCGCAGAAAAGGAACGAGGTACTATTTGAGTGCAGTTTTAAAATGGATCAGACATCCGATTCCTAACAAAAGGGATCTTTTAAAGAGAACTTTTCAAGCTAATCTTTATAGTAAGTTTGATATGAAGTCAAGATTTTGGCAGATTCAAATTGCTGAACACGACAAATTCAAGACTGCTTTCAATGTCCCTTTTGGACATTATGAATGGAATGTCTTGCCATTCGAACTCAAAAATGCTGTATCAGAGTTCCAAAATATCATGAACAGTATTTTCAATCCTTATAGCCATATGTTAATTGTTTATATTGATGATGTGCTTATTTTCTCTGAGAACATTGATTCTCATTTCAAACACCTCAATACTTTCTTCAAGATTGTTAATTTTAATGTCTTAGTCATAAGTGCTAAGAAAATGAAGCTTTTCCAGACATCTATAAGATTCTTAGGGCATGATCTTTATCTGTGTAGTTATAAACCTATTTACAGAGCCATAGAGTTCTCCTCCAAATTCCCTAATAAAATTAGTGATAAAACCCCTCTTCAAAGGTTCTTAGGAAGCCTTAACTATGTAGCTGACTTTATCCCTAACATTAGGCAAGTTTGTGAACCTCTTTACAAAAGACTTAAAAAGATTCTAGTTCCATGAAGCTCTGAGCAAACCAGAGCTGTCATTAAGATAAAGGAATTAGTCAAAGACCTTCCTTGTTTAGGTATCCCTAACCCTGAAGCCTTTATGATTGTCAAAACTGATGCCTCAAATCTCGAGTATAGAGGTATTCTGAAGCAAAAGATTGACAATAATTCCTCTCAATAGTTAGTCAGATTTACTTCTGGAATCTGGAATTCCGCCCAAAGAAATTACAGAACTATCAAAAAATAAAATTTTATCTATAGTGCTATGTATTACAAAATTTCAAGATGACCTTATTAACAAGGATTTTTTACTTCGAGTAGATTGCAAATCTGCTAAAGAGATTTTACAAAAGGATATTAAAAATCTGGTTTCTAAATAAATATTTGCTAGATGGCAAGCTCTCCTATCTAGCTTTGATTTTCAAATAGAATTTATCAAAGGAGAAAATACTTCCCTTCCCAATTTTCTAACAAGAGAATTCTTACAAGGCCGGAATGAGACCTACTGCACTAGAGAAAACCCCAGTCGGGAGCAAACAGGAACAAATAAAGATGGCCAGACCATTTGACACTCCGTCAGCCCTGATGAATCCGTTAAGACCATCAGTCCCTCAAAGGCCTACACTGAAACCGGAACTACAGTTACCATTTCAAAACAAATATGCAGCTTTGGCAGAATTCCAAAGATTCCTCCACCAATGCCAACTAGATTGGTAGATTTGAAGACTAATAAACTTTTTGATAATGGACAATCATCAAGTTCGTCTGTTCAATCGAAGCAGAGTTATACTATGAAGGATCCTAAAACCTTCACACAGGCTGTATATCCTACAACAGGCAAAACGACAGCAACAACTTCTCCCATCAAAGAGGAATTCAAATTCATTACCACTCAGGTAATGCCAGTTCTTGCCCTTGATAAAGAATATGAAGGATATCCACTAGACCAGCTAATAAAGATAGTCTACAATGATAAAAACTTTTTGGTTACGAAGAATCCGCTTAAAATAAAGAGATACTATGAAGCTATCCTGGTGGACACCGACTCTATCGAAGTCGAACATTCCATGAATAAAAAGAATCCAGAATACATCGACTATTCTAGGTTCACCATCAAAAGGATATTAGCACCTTTAAATTGGTTTGTAGATCACCTGCATACCCCAATTTCCTTATCGATGCCTCACAGTGCTCAAATGTATAATTGGTATGATTACAAGTCCGCATGGTTTAATTTCTTATATGTCAGACCAGGGTACACCTAGTTTATTAAATATTGTCCGGCAAAGGTAGAAGCTATTATCCCTAGATGGTTCTATGAATGGTGGATCTATTTTGGAGGAATCAAAGAAATCCTCCCTCTACAATTCATTAACAGTTTCAATGATTTCTGTTCAAAAGAAGGGTGTGTAACCCTCCCAGAGCACATTCAAATGTGTAAATTCTTTATTATCATACATTATATCTTGGAACTTCACTAAAGGAGAATAGGACCGTATCAAATATTTATCCAAAGAGATAAAGGTAAAAGGCTGGACTCTCAAGCCAGTAGCGCCAAAGAATCTAGATAAAGGAAAGACAACTTCACCAGTTTCACCTCCAAACAATGCTTCACAAAATAAGAAGGCACTAAAGGAAAAATTGAAGAAGGCTTTGCACGATATGGAAAGCCAGGAAACTAATGAAGAAGAAGTCTTAAAGCTTCTAGAAGAAGCTTCTTCCATAGGAAGCAGTGATAATAATGGAGATATGCTAAATCCCAAAGAAATAGCTATGGCCTATATGGACCCGTATTAAGAATAGGGAAATGACCCTTCAAAAAAGTAGAGGTTCAAAGAACCGGAATTACCTTTTGAAAGGGCATTCTACTGTTCCTAATGGGAATCTTATAGACAAGCTTTTTAAAAGCAAAGCACTCAGCTTTTTCAAAAAGCAAAAGCATTCAACTACCCTTACAAGGACTGTTGGCTACTAAGACTTAATCTTAGCCTTACACTTGTACACTTTAGATGTATTTTATCTTTCACTTTTGTCTATATAAGACATGTTGTAATTCTAGAGAAGGTATCAAAAAATTTCCAACATAAGAAATATTCCGCGTACCTAAACTCTCTTGTAATGTTTTTAGTTAACAAAGTTTGAATAAAATCTTGTAAGTTGTTTAATTGTTTTTGGTTTTAATCTTCTCTCATATTTCATCAATTAATCCTTTAAGATCCTCTAGTTAGAGAATGAGAAAACTATTTTCATATAAGCTACTCATTACTTTAATCTTTTAATAATGAGACTTCTAATAAATTATTTTAATATATCTTGTTCTATAATGGGGTTTATCTAAGTATGGGGTATTCATTTTCTCAAAGTGTTTGAGGTGTTCGATTAATATCCGGTTTGAGACGTTGGTCAGCCTGAAAGTGTGGTCTTAGCTAAGGTAAGCATTCGACCCTGTTGGTAGTCCCATCGCTGAGATAACACTAAGAGAAAACTAGAAGTAATAGCCATTGAGACTCGTTAGATCCCATAGGACATAGATCTATTGATATAATTTATTCTAGGTTGAATTATTAAAGATTCTTGTGGTATGCTTTCTTGTGTGAAAACTATTTTTCCCAGTTCGTCTCTGGACAATATTTATTGTAATGGATTCCAACAACCATGTTAAAAATACTATTAATCTGTCTTCTTAAGCAACTCAGATTGCTAATATTGAAAATGATCTTCAAAACTGGAGTACTCTAGAAGAACCTTTTAAAACTATTTATCAACTTGGTAAATTTAGTTTTATTAAAAAGCAGAATATCAAGACCTTCGAGTCTACTGTCGCCATTAATAATTCCTTAGTAATTATTCAATTATTAAATGAGCATGACATAAACAGATTTAAAAATCAGTTTAATTATCTTCATGTTGGACTTGTTCAAATGGCTATTAAGCCACTCTTTAAACAAGGTCTTGATATCCCTTTCTGTGCTATTCGAAGAGATGCCCGTCTATTGAAGACTATTCTCTCTTAGGGGTAATTCAAAGTAACCTCACTGACGGCCCGGTATACTTTAATTACTACCCAAATTTCTCGGTGGATATTAATGATCCTAACATCATGGATGTTTTAACACTTAAGGTTAAAATAAAAAACATGTATAGTAAGGATAATACTAGAGAAATATCAATAATATACAGAGTATATTATCGGCTTATGGGTACAACCCTAGCTCCCAAAGCTAGAATCACGAGCCCTAGGGGTGTTACAACCCTCATGGAGGCAAATAAAGACAGAAGTAATATCTTTGTTCCCAAGGCTCTCGTTTAGAACAATATCATGCATAATAATGATTGGCACTTTGATGCTATCACTCAACCTCTCCCTACCTATCCGGAGAAATCACAGATCGAAAGGGTTATCCAGCTCCCTGATGGATCCATTGATTTAAAATACCTAGGTTTTGAAGCCTCTAGAAATTCTTCATTTAGGAGATCTGTCTCGCACAGATCTTCTACCTCCAAAAACCCAGAAGGAAGTGAAGAAAATGATAATGACAAGGGAAAAGTTATAGGAGTTGAATTCTGTGGTCCTGTTCCCAAGGTATATTACCAGCAACATACTAGGGTTCAAGAATCCCTAGAACTCGAAAATCTCTATGATCCAGGTAGCCTTATAGCCTCGGACATGGAACCTCCCCCCATATACCTCATCAAAAGATTAGAACTGACCCAGGATTAGAGGTCATCAAATCTAATAATGAGTATACTCCAGAACTCAAAGATCTTGAGGTCCTCAGGTATATTTCTAAAGATGCGTTAAAAAGGAAGTGGTACACTAGTGCCTATTCTAAAGATCAACAAAAAAAGTTTGGCAGACTCTGGATAGCTGATATAAAAAGACTTCGATGCGACATTGAATTCTTAGGTGGTTTGAATTCACTGGAAGAATGGAAAACCAAAATGAATCCCTTCAAGTTATCATTAAAAAATGGTATACTCAGAGTAACAAAGTAATTGTATCTGTTACTCCTCCCCTCGAAGGAATAAAAATTCCCATTTCCAATGAAATTCTCAATGTTTCTCCCTTTGAGAAGAAGCATGATAGACCCCTATCAGCCCCTGTCAACAGAGACCTAGATCGGATAGTTGAACAAAACAACTATACTAATCAGGTCCTTCATACTATCTCCCGTCAAATATATGATGCTAAAAGCATAATAATTCCTTTCAGCTTACCCACTCCTAAGAAGAGTATTCCAGGCCCTAGTCTAACTACCAATCCTATCTTTAAAATTCCAGAATTCCAAAAAGAGAAATTCCCTACTCTCAGCTATTACTTCAAAGTTTCAGGAAAAATCATAGAAAAAATCAATGAGAAACTCTCCAGGTTTAGCCTATCTAAAAAGGACAAAGGCAAATCCAGCACCCGAAAGGATAAGAACTCCGTTTCAAAACTTACCAATGAATGTTTTTCTACCTAGAAAAACTACTACAAACGACCCTCTCCTTCAGACGTCCAATTTGAGGAAAACCCTCACCTCTCCACCTCAAATCATGATGGTAGAGGCATCACTAAATGGAATATTGATGGATTGGCAGAACACCAAATCTATAACAAACTCCATGAAATGGGCGTCGTTATTACATATTATAAAATCAGAAGAGCTTCTGATAAAGAAGCAGCCACCATGATTGTATCAGGATTTACTGGTATGATAAAGCATTGGTGGGAAAACTATTTCACAGATGAAGTTAAGAGCCTTATGTATGAGGCCACGACCATGGAAACCATCGTTGTCAAGAGTGAAAGAGGACAAGAAACCCTTGAGCAAGTTGTGAAAGAAGATGCCTGTGCTACCCTCCTATATCATATAGCTAGATATTTTATAGGAGAGCCCAAGTTATTTCAAGATAGGAGCCTTGACATTCTTAACAACCTCACCTGCAAGGATTTAGCAGACTTTAGGTGGTATAAATATACCTTCTTAGTCAAAATTATGTTAGACCTGACTGTAACAATGACTTCTGGAAAGAAGATTTCATTAGTGGTCTCCCTCCCTTGTTCGCAGACAAAATTAGAACCAAAATCAAAGATAGGTTCGAAGGAAAAATACCTTATGGAATTTTAACTTATGGAGACATCATAAGTTTCATTACCACCGTAGGGATAGACCTCTGCACGGACCTAAAACTTAAGAAGCAACTTAAGAGTGACAGTGCTTCCAAATACGGGTTAGGAACCTTTTGTCAAGATTTTGGATTTGCTAAGTCTGTTGCTGATAAGCTAGGATACTAAGTATGATCAGGAGCCCATGCATCTGAACCTATGATATAAGACATCATAGCCCTAAAAAAAGGTAAGTATCATTACTTTGAATCTACTAGTATGCTAGGCGAGGTAAGGCTGAATGCAGGGGTTCGTATGTATGAATAGTAATTGGCTGAGTAATATGAATATAACTGAATGAGAGTACATGTATATCAAAAACTACTGTAAATATTGATAATTCAATGCTATTTACATAACTGTATATACTGTAACTGAGATCACATTAACACTGGATAATGAATTCTGAAAACTGAATGATTGATATCTAAGTTCACTGATAATTGTAGCTAATAGCTGGGTGACTGTTTCTGATAGTCCTAATTTTATAGAATTTAATCGAGTGTTATACATAGCTGGATTACTGTATCTAAGAATCCTGATTCTGAAATTAAACTGAAGTGTTATAATGAGTATAAAAGTGAAATTGAAACTAAAATTGTGGGAGGTAATCATCTAACTGACATACCCCTTTTTGATCTGATTAGGGTCCAATATGAAACCCTAGTTGGAAGGGTATTAGTACCATGCCACAAGCAAAGAAAACATGTTAAGTCACCCTTATCTGGAAGGTGCTCTGTATGAGAATAGTGGTACCCTCAATGGGAAGGTAAGACACCTCATCAACCCTCAACTGGTAGGTTGATGTTGGCTACGTAGTTCTAGAACACAAAGATTACTTCTAAGGATTACACCCTCTACTGGCAGGTGAGTCCCGATCCTTGGGTTCACTCGGTGGTAAATCCTACTCCCAATTAAATAGACTAAAAACTAATTTCTAAGATGTACTATGCTTGACTGAACTGTTACTGATCGTGTTAACTCACTAAACTGGACTGAGTTCACTAAGTTCTGCTATCTAACTGAATACACTGAGCTCTGTAACTGACTGAGTACTACTGTATGTGACATCACAGACTATTCTGAAGCTACTATAATTCTAGGTAAGAAGTTAGATTTCGGGTAACAAATACCCACAGGACTCGATTTCATCGATAATAAAAACATAACATAATCTTGTAAGCATTATAACTAGTAACTTTGTCACAATTTATTCATTGAAGTATTTTAGGAAACAATTGTATGGCATGAACATGTACACATGCTAACATGGTATAGTTGCACTACTCAAGTCACGTGAACATTTTATCAAACATTTGCGGACATAACTTTTGCACGTAACTATAATCTACATGCAAACTTTCATGACCACAATCCCAACCCAGATATTCAGGGTTTTAACATGAAACCATATAACACCACACATTTGCTATTTATTTCTCATAAAACTTGTAATTAATCATGGGTTACAAACCCAATATCATAATCATGTATACAATTTAATTCAACATAAAATTCATGAAAGAAATCATCTTGAAATTTAAAAAGGGTTCTTGAACTCCAAGGGTGGAAGGAAATCCTTGTATGAACACATAACATACCTTGGTAAGTAAATTCATGAGGATTGATAGTGTGTTCTTGAATATTGGTCTTGATATTTAAATTCCCTAGGATTTGCTCTTGAGTAAATTTAAGAGAGAATGAGAGATTTTGCCTTTAGAATAGGTTAATCTCATGTTTTTTGGGTTTATTAAGGATGGGTAAATAACCCAAATACCCCCCTAGACATATAATTTTAATGACTGAAAATGTGCCCAGTTATGCATTGAGCGACGTGTAGCGTCAATGACATTAATGGGATGACCATCGTACCACGTTTAATTCGCATTAATCCATATAAATTGCACTAAAAGCTAGGGAAAATTATACATCGACATAATAAGCGATGCGACGCGT